>NC_134405.1:264537227-264837227 GCF_038048845.1 Mixophyes fleayi
TTCACAAAATTAATAACACCATGCCAATACAGATATGAAATCAGACTTGGGTATCTTACAGTTCTGTTGATACTTCTTCCTCTCTTTGATGTGTCCTGTAGTTTGAAGAGATTCTTAGCTTTTATCCTTACACCTTCACTCTCCGAGTGTCTTTGTGCGTTTGTAAAGTGAAAAAAATTAGAGAACAAAATATAGTGACGTATCGTCATCTACAATTTATTGTTAAATAGGTATTGCGCTTACATTATTCTTTAAAAAACATTGTGGTATATACAATTTTTAGCCAACTTTCAATTTCCCGTGTAGATGCCGGGGCCAGGTAGGCAGTGGTTCCCGGTCAGCTGTCCCCTTGAGCTACGGGAGCCACGTGATCCTCAGGTGAGCTCAGGGAGGACAGAAACCTCGCGTGGAGCCCTTCTGCTCCATGGGAGGATTCTGTCCTCCCTGAGCTCGCCTTAGGACACCTGCATTACGGTTTGATAGGTGTACTGCCCCAGTCATGGTTTGGGAGCTGTAGCCGGAGCAGTGATTCGGAAACCTCCTCTACTGACACTGCTCCGGCTACAGCTCCCAAACCCGCCAGGAAAATTTGCGCCATTCAGAGGATCAATAGATCGCAGCGATGGAGCTGCTCTGCTACGAATTTATTTATTTCCAACATACTATATATATGCATTTAGATGATTACCAGTATACAGTTAATAGAGACCACACGGTAATACAATATTGTCATGTGTGAGACTCACAAAACCAAATGGTATATAGTTTAATAGGCAACGTCACACTCGCACCTAACTAGAATATTGATATCTGCCTAAACCCAACCCTCTGGATTTGGGTTTAGGCAGAAACCTGTAACTACAATCTAATCCCCAAGCGCCATCCCACTGCATCTATATATCTCACAATTTAAAAGAATTAAAGAAGCTGGACATGCATTGGGAAAGCTATTTGAAATGTTTTTAAATATTAAAATGCCTCTGTTTCTCAGACCTGTTTTTTTCTCATTTTTTTTTCAATTTTGTTTATTAGACTATTTTTGAGAGATGTGTCGACTAGGAAAAATGTTGGTAATTACTAAGGTGAAAGTGGGTACATACACATAGATATAAGCAGTCTACACAATTGATTACCGTCAAATTGGTCACTTATTGGAGCATGTGTAGTCAAGAATAGATCAATTCAGACCCAAAATCAACCGTTAAATATTGACATTTCAGTTCCAGTAATATACTTCCATCTGTACATGTGTGTCCAGAATCGCGAGATTCACCAAAGATCCCTGATACTAATGCTCAAAGCATTTGCCAGATAGAAATCTTTTGAATGTAGACTCGAAACAAGGACAGGTCAAAAAGATGGTCACTTATCGGTCTTTTGAAACTATTGAGTCTTCTCATCTATACTACCTTTTAAGAGTTGATTGCAATAGTAGGCAGCATGACATTATTTGTAAGAAGATAGATTTTGTGTTTGTTTATATATTTATTTTTTAGACTTTGTACTTATTTTTGTCTAATATATATTTTATGTAATATATATTCTGATACTGCTGAACAAAAAAGGATTATACATTAAATCAGTTAAATATTACCACCTGTTCTGCAGTGCTGCAGATATAAGACCTGTACTGATGCTTCTGCCATCTTCAGTGTTGGGAACAGAGGAAGGAGAAAGGTGTTGTCGTAATATGACCTTTTGTCTATGGCTGGTCCACTCTGAACAGCACAAATATATTTTGTGCTACTCTGTTCAAATCTGATTGTGGTGGGTAGTTTTAGCCATAGGCACAGGACTTCCTACGGCAGCTTCCCTCTGTCACCCCTAAAAATTGCTTGAACTTCAGGACAGGTAAGTCCTATGTACCTCAACCTCAACCTTCTGGCAATAACAGAAACATGGCTCATGCAATCAGACACTGCCTCACCTGCAGCACTTTCACATGGTGGCCTCCATCTCACCCACACCTCCAGACCTGAAGGCAGACAAGGAGGTGGGGTTGGACTACTTCTCTCCCCACAGTTCTACCAAATGTCCCATCACTCACGTTCACATCTTTTGAAGTACATGCTATTCGCATTTTTAATCCATTCTCACTACGTGTTGCGGTGATCTTATCGTCCCCCTGGAGCACACCAACAATTTATTGAGGATTTCTCTGCATGGCTCCCTCACTTCTTATCTTCAGACATCCCCACCATCATCATGGGTGACTTCAACATCCCCATTGATAACCCACCTTCCAAAGCTGCTTCCAAACTACTCTCTCTAACATCCTCACTTGACCTCTCCCAGTGGATTGAATCATCTACTCATAAGGATGGCCACTGCCTTGATCTTGTTTTCTCTAGACTATGCTCAGTTTCTAATTTTATTAATACACCCTTCCCCCTCTCGGATCATCACCTTATCAGCTACACTCTCACCCCCACTGCTCTAACCTCTCTACTGTCTAACTCAACCAAGCCTCCTCATACTCGTAGAAATCTTAATTCTATCAATCTTCAACAATTTTCCACCTCTCTCCAACACCTTCTCTCCCCTATCTCTACATTCTCATCCCCTGAGATGGCAGTACCTCATTTTCACCTAACCTTAGCAACGGCCCTTGATCAAGTGGCTCCAGCGACACTTCATACTACACGTCGACTTCGATGTCAACCGTGGCACACCAAAGCAACACGAAATCTTCAAAAACTGTCCCGTAAAGCAGAACGTCACTGGCGTAAATCTCGAAGCTCTAATGACTTCTTCACATATACTTCTGTCTACCACTCCTATCGAAATGCTCTGGACACTGCAAAACAAACATACTTTCAATCTCTTATCTATGCTCAGGCTTCTAACCCCAAACGCCTTTTCAATACATTTAATCATCTTCTCAATCCTCCCACCCCGAACCCTCCATCTACTATCAGTGCTCAGGATCTTGCTTCCTACTTCAAGGACAAGATTGACAAGATCAGACTAGAAATGGTATCCTCTTCCTCAACAAGCCATCAGCTCATTTCCTTCCCACTACCCTCTGACACCCTTTCTTCATTTGACCCCACAAATGAAGAGGAAATTTCTACGCTCTTCTTATCTTCCTACTCTACCTCCTGTCCTCTTGATCCTATTCCCTCGCAAATTGGTAGATCCCTGTCTTCTGTGCTCATTTCACCTCTAACTCAAATCTGTAATCTCTCACTCTCTACTGGCATCTTTCCATCACTATACAAGCATGCAGTGATTACTCCTATTCTAAAAAAACAAAACTCCGACCCAAACTCTCTCTCAAATTACCGTCCCATCTCTCAGCTCCCTTGCCCCTCCAAGCTTCTAGAGAGACTTGCCTACACTCGCCTCACACGCTTTCTTTCCACAAACAACCTGTTGGATCCTCTTCAGTCTGGCTTTCGTTCTCAACACTCCACAGAGACTGCGCTGACCAAGGTTGTTAATGATCTGATCACTGCTAAGACTGAACGCCATTACTCTCTCCTAATTCTCCTTGATCTCTCGGCTGCATTTGACACCGTTGACCACTCTCTTCTCATACAAACGCTGCAATCCCTAGGTCTTCAAGACACAGTTCTATCCTGGTTCTCATCTTACCTCTCTAATCGCTCTTTCACTGTTAATTTCTCTGGAGCCACCTCTGCTCCGCTTCCCCTATCAGTTGGAGTACCACAAGGCTCGGTGCTAGGTCCTCTGCTGTTCTCTATCTATACCGCTTCTCTTGGAAATCTAATAAGTTCCTTTGGCTTTCAGTATCATCTCTATGCGGATGATACCCAAATCTATCTATCCTCTCCTGATATCTCGACATCTGTGTTGTCCCGTGTAACTGACTGTCTTTCTGCCATTTCATCTTGGATGTCCTCTCGTCAACTCAAACTTAATCTTTCTAAAACAGAGTTAATAATATTCCCACCCGCCAACAAGAGCATACCTGACATTTCTATCTCTGTTGATAACATGACCATAAATCCCACCCCACAAGCTCGCTGCCTAGGTGTAATCCTTGATTCACGCCTATCCTTTGTTCCCCACATTGACTCTATATCTAAATCATGTTACATACATCTAAAGAACATTTCCAGAATCCGCACATATCTCACACAAGACACTGCTAAAACCTTAATTCATGCACTAATCATCTCCCGCATTGACTATTGCAATTCCCTCCTTACTGGTCTTCCCAAAAACAGACTCAGACCCCTAAAATCTATTTTGCATGCTTCGGCAAGACTGATTTTCCTTGCAAATAGCTATTCCTCTGTTGAATCACTCTGTATGTCTCTACACTGGCTGCCTGTCTTCTACCGAATCCAATATAAAATACTTTTACTAACCTACAAGGCCATCAACAAAGCTGCACCAACATACATCTCCTCTCTTGTCTCAAAATATCTCCCAACTCGGCAACTCCGTTCTGCAAAAGATCTGCGTCTCTCATCCACCCTCATTACATCCTCCCATTCCCGGTTACAGGACTTTTTTCGGGCTGCACCCACTCTATGGAAATCTCTCTCTCGCACAATAAGACTCTCCTCTGTTCTACAAACTTTCAAGCGTTCTCTGAAAACCTACCTATTCAGACAAGCTTATAATATTCCTCAACCACCATCTTAACCTCACTACCTTTAGCCTGTTACACAATTTCACACAAGACAACTACCCCCGGACCAACATTGTTGTGTGACAGGATCATTTAGCTTATGAGTCACCCTACCTTTGCAGTCTGGCTGGGCCAAGATGCAAAATGTATACTTAACCTCATGTGTCAATCTCCCATTGTCCCATAGATTGTAAGCTTGCGAGCAGGGCCTTCTCACCTCTTTGTCTGTTTTACCCAGTTTGTTTATTAGTTTATTACGTTTGTCCCCAATTGTAAAGCGCTACGGAATATGTTGGCGCTATATAAATAAATGATGATGATGATGTACACTCTACTATAGTGTTTAGATAGCACTTGGAAATAGGATAGGGATTATATATGCAAAATAAAGAGTGGTTAGCCTTAAAAAACAAAATGGTACATATCTGATTTTGTGAATAGTTATGCTTTTATTACAGAGTAACTTGCATAAAGGTTCCACATTGCTAGTGCTCTGAAATGTGATTATTTTGCTTATTTTCCCTCAGCCTTTTGAAGTGGACTTGTCCCATGTGTATTTGGCTTACACCGAGGAAAGTTTGCGTCAGTCCTTAATGAAGTTGGAGAGACCAAGAACATCAAAAGGAAAATCAAGACCCAAAACTGGTCGAAGGTGTTTATATGCCTTTTATTCATGGTTGAAACATAGAACTGCTGGAGTTAGTACAGTTTGCTTCAATTAGAATCCACAATCAGCAAGGAAAATGGAAGGGACTAGATAAATTTCAATAAACTCTATTCCTAATCATAGTAACATGTTTCACTGTCCAAACTCCATACTATCACTGCTTATTAGTACACTGTATTGAAGTCAATTTATTGTCTCTTCTGTTAAGAGAACATGTGGTCAATCCTCAAGAGGCGGGTGGACAAACAAAAACCCACAAATTCTGACAAACTCCAAGCATTGATTAGGCAAGAATGGGCGGCCATCAGTCAGTATGTGGCCCAGAAGTTGATTGACAGCATGCCAGGGCAAATTGCAGAGGTCTTCAAAAAGAGGGGTCAACCGTGCAAATATTGATTCTTTGCATAAACTTAATGTAATTGTCATTAAAAGCCTTTGACACTTATGAAAAGCTTATAATTTTACTTCAGTATACCATAGCAATATCTGACAAAAAGGTCTAAAAACACTGAAGCAGCAAACTTTGTGAAAACAATTACTTGTCATTCTCAAAATTTTTGCTCCTGACTGTACAGCCAGCAGTGTGTGTGTTAGACCACTGGCCACCAGTCTGACCAGTCCTGGCAGGTGTGGGTAATCACCTTTTTCAATATTATTGCATAAGTATTACAACTGCCCCCAGCCGGCTACTTCGTAATCTCAAGTGGCTGGCAAAATTGTCTGGGGAGAGCACTGTACTACACAGGGAATTCAGGTCAAAATGATATGTGATGTCTAAAGATGCAGACCTCTTTTAAATTAAAGACTTGCTACTTATGATGAATTGTGGTCCCAATTTTGAGAAAAGTATTTCATTTTAAATTGGAAAAAAAACAAAACAAACCATTTTACACCAGGATTAGAATGCCTCTCGCCAAATACAAAAAATAGAGTTTTGCAGGTAATCAGTGATTCAATATAATGTATGATTTTCTCTTGGAAAAAAAACAACATAATGTTTTATCAGTTTGTTATACTGAAAGCTGGCCTATCTAAATATTTACATGATAAGTTATTAAAATGTAGCTAAGGGCAGCAAAAATCACACTATTCAAAGCCAGCGGTCCAAACACTGCAATACAATTTTCTTTGATTGTAACTTTCACTACATCATATTACCCACTTTTAGGGACTTTGTCACGTTGGCCCTGTTAGCAAAAGGTAAATTGGAAGTATTAATGGCAGTAACTATACACAATTTAAAGCTTGCAATTTACTTACCCAGAACTTGTCTTTAAAGCTGGGTACACACTTAAAAATCTTTCGACCAGTTTGTTATCACTAACGATTTTACAAACGACTGAAGTTCCAATCAGACTGCCAATTCATGTGTACTACCTTCAGATCTGTGCTCTTTATCTGGTCATTCCTGTCACTGATTTGCACACAAAATAAACTTTGACTTTTCCACCATGTCATTATAAATTTCGTTAGCTTCTGTAACTCTGAAAAAAAATATTCCACCTCAGAACGAATGGACGAATTAATCCACCTTCAGCACTCTCTACATTTAACAACTTTACTGGGGATTTATTTATCATTGCTCTGATAAAAATAGCTAGAAATTACAAATGATTTAGAAATGAATATCTAACTACCTTATTTTTGCATCGAATATGAATTCTTTTCTGTAAATTACTAACTTGTTAGACTTTACATATAATAGGAACATGATTACACAGTCACAGCTCTTATACTTCACATTTAAAACCTATATAATTCTTTATTTATAAAGCTTTGACAAATTATGCAGGGCTATACATATTACATACAGTGACCTGAAATAGAAGATAAAAATTAAGCCTAATAATTTGAAGCAAGCGAACCCTACTAAATTTAGTTTTGCAGATGTAACTACGTAGACATTTGATTTACATTAACTAACATATTTTTTTAGGATTCATTTTACTTAAAAACAACCTGAGTACTAATTCATTTCGGTTCCAATGCACAGTGCAGTCACTTTCAATAACCTACTATTTTTTTTTACATATCAGATTTCTAGAATTGTTAAATGCATTCTTTTCCTTCTTTATTCATATTGAATAATAATGTTTTCATTTTTTTCCTCCTATAGGAAGCGTTCAGCAAAACCAGAAGCCGTAATTGACTCATTATTACAGTAGCTGTTCACTATACTGGACTATGAAGAATATTCTGTGCTGGTGTAATAAAAGCCTAAAACTAAATTGTTTGCAATGTAAAATGCTCTGTGGAAGATTTCTTGGCATACCACTTTTAAGCTGTGTAGGATATTTGATGTGTTGCAGAAAGAACGTTTAACAATTGAAATACTTTTGTTTTACTATGCTATTGTGACATGTCTTACTGTCATAAGTACACAAATGCTTTTTACGCTTCATTTGCTTTTATTACATACACATTTCATCCTGTTGCATAGTCATAATTTAACACGTTGCCTACAGCAAGCTCCCTCAGCCAGCTATAAATAATACTTCAAATAAAATCCATTTTTAGTCACTTTAAAAGTTCTACTCTATTCTGCTATTTGCTATAATGGCTCTATAACCCTGGGACACATAGGTGGAGCTCAGATTGAGAAACCCTAACCTACACTCTAATGAAATCCCACCCTTTTTATGTAAAGCAGAAGTCGACAAGTTACTTCCCATAGCTACAAGATTGTTTACATGAAAATGATTCATGACACTTTTTCCCAGTTTATATTATAATGTAGCTCAAAAATTGTTGTTTCTGTGGGTCTGTGCGAAAGTGTGTAGGCTTTTTATTCTGACTAAGTTACTGAAATCGCATGTGGATACCAATATAATATATTTCCTAATATCTATTGAGAAAAGGAAGATTATAGAACAATATAATTTGGGTGTATTTCCATTTCTATAGTAATAACATGATTTGTGGTATTCTTTCAAGCTGTTATTATTAAGAGAAAGATGTGACCTAAATGTTTTATTTCTCCCATTTTTCTGACTGGTCATTCTGTTCCTTGATGACAAGCACTCATACTTTAAAATGTGTTGGTTGTATTCATGAAAAGACAAAATTACACAAACTATAGTTCAGCCCTAGCCCTTATGAAGTCCTAAATACACGTATAATAATTGTCATATGTACAGCATGTTGCTTATCTTTTTTTTAAAATTCATATTATATGTCTCTAATTAGCTGGTTGTTCTTCCTCCATTTCCTTTCCATTTTATCCATTCTGTCCAATCGGCAAGTGCACCTCAACTAAAATAAAATCATGTTTCAATTGGGTCTACCTCACCTCTCTGAATTATAATGTTTATTTGTTAGATTATAATGTTCCACTTGCAATATAGATAGCAACACAATGTAATCATCAGTAACCTTACACCTATTTATTTTATGTATATTTGTGTGTATACTTATGTACAGTTTTTATTGTGTTTTTTGTTTTTGTGAATATAGCAAAGCAACTAGTGGCCTATGTGAGTTGTTTTTATTTTCTTTTTTCACAAAACATTAGACAAATGTCTCTGCTTAGAGATTTTAAATAAGATAATGAGTAGGTAAGAATATATGAATCCCAATATTGTAATAATCTGTAACAGATGTTATTTTACTCTATTGTTACCTCCACCGAGAACAGCTGCAGGGGAGAGGGACCCAACTATTTTTTATTATTGTCCTTTTTTCAATAGTAGTGAATCCTACTAGCCATTCACTTTAGAAAGTCTGTAGTTTGTGTTTTTTGTCTCCTGCAACTCAAACCACCCATGTGTGGTGATAAAGATTCATGAGATAACATTTTACAATATGTGCAGAGGTAGCAGATACTGAATTTGGTTGGAGACTAGACTTATACCGCTTTCATACTGCCGCCCCGGCAATATCCCGGGTTTTTCAAGCCGGGTTTTTGCCGGGGCTCGGAGCGTCCCAGCTCAGAAACGCCATTCATACTGCACCTCGGACCCGGGAATTTCCCGGGTTGACCCCATTCATACTGCACAAGTTTGTGCCCTGGCAATTTGTGGGAGTCATCACCAGACCAGTTTTCATTGGCTGAAAACATTTTTTTTTTTGTAATAGTCTGCTTTTCTGCTGTTTTGTCCATAAAGATGTGTGAGTGTATCTTATAAGATATTTTAATTTTTATTGTTCCGTTGTATCATTTGTAAACAATCAGACATTTCTTCAGTGCTTCCACCAATTCCGTTCTGTACTGCTCACCGCTCCGTACTTTACTTTAGTCACCTATGTAAAGTATGTGCGACCTTTCTCTTTCGTTTGTTTCTTATAGTGTGGATGATAGAAGTAGTTGTTTCAGTCCATACTGTTGTTTTCCTCGAGTTTTTTTTTCCTGGTTTTATGTATGCAGTTAATGTAAATATTGTGAGCATTACAGGTCAGACAGCCAATCAGCTTGCTTTCTGTGCAACCCGGGTTGAAAAAGTCATGGTGCAGGCAACCCGGGTCCAACCCGGGAATTACCCCTCAATAAATCCTGGGTTGAAGACCCGGGTTTTTAGACCCGGGATTTTTGACTTGTATCATTCATACTGCACCAAGACCCGGGTCGTTTGAGCTCGCCCCGGCAAAAACCCGGGATTTTGGTGCAGTATGAATGGGGTATTAATTGTTACTGCATTCAACATCTTGAAGATAGCCAAACTCAAGCTGATATGTCATATAAGGCAATCTTATACTTTGCTTTCAGGTTGCTGAAATACAATAAAAGCTGAGGAAGCACAAGTACAATGTATGTGTACATTTTGAATCAACTTGCGTACTATGTAGTATGTGATCTTCAATATGTGGATTCTTATAGATAGGCAGTTTACTTGTGTACATATTATTTGTCCTGCTTTCAGAGTAGGCCTGAGTGGACATCCGTCCATATATAGCAATTCAAATCTACAGGAGAAATACCACCATAACCAATTTTCAGAATTAGATCTGGTTATTAGTGATACTAATGTCATCTGCAAGCACACATATTGTGTGCTTGCATTGTTGGAAAGGGGTCAAGAACTGTAACCTTTTATTTCATTTACTTATTGCTATGTTACGACATTAGGCAGCATGTTCCATTCATAACTAGTTTCTGTGTGAGTCTGACTCCCTAAAAATAAACTCTACATGTATTCTGAAACTGTGTACCTGCTTTTATTTGGTTTCACATGACATTGGGCTAAAAGCCTCTGTGGAACTTCCGCTCACTGAATGTTTTTTTGTTTTGTATTCTCTGTAAACTCTGAGTATGTTGTGTGTGAAAATCTCAGGAGATCAGCAGTTCATTCCATGGTCAAAGTCACTTGGATCACATTTAATTCTGGAGTTTGGTCTTGAACCTCTTGACCATGGCTGCATGGTTTTATGCATTGAGTTGATGCCACATGATTGGCTAATTACATATTTGTATTAATGAGCAGATGTACAGGTGTACCTAATAAAATGGCCACAGAGTGTAGAATAAAAAATAGGCAGGTTAGGACACTGAATGAAATCATTTGTGCAGGGAAGCCGTTTTCCTCAGTATATACCCACCTCACACTTCTTACCCCTGACTAATTTTCCGACTGAGCTCATACATATAGAAACAAATAAATCTTGATCTTTCCTTTTAAATGACTAGAATTGCTGGGCTGCCTGCTCAGTTCATGCCACTCTGTTTTTAGGATTCTCTGCAGTTACACTCATAGAAATTGTGGTATAAATTTAGACAAAACACATCTGTTGTCGTATATATCTATAAACAAGTCAGATCCTATTAATAATAAAAATGCATATCTTAATGAAAATAATATATTATTTATATGGTAAAGTCATATCGCAGACACTTTCTGCTGTGCAGTCCAACTCCCACCGACACTGATTTTACTACACAAACAGTAAGAATAAATATGAGCAAAAAAAAAATCTAAAGTTAGTATAACTATGTATCATACACATTAAATCAAGGGTGTTGCTTCCATAATGGGTTCCAGGTCAATTGCTACATGTGCTATATCAAAGTTACTGAACAATGTTCTCTACTTTTCTACTATAATATTCAGCTATATTCTATTTATCAGCTTTCTCCCTGGAAGTATATAGATAAATGAGATGGATCGATAGACTATATAGATGAATAAATTCTAGTCTATGATCTACCACTTCAGTGTATATTTGGTGACTTAGTATGCTTCTCTGTACAGTATCATTGTAGCATTACAGGTTATGATAGATATATAGGTAATGGGAATGGAAGTAAATGGAATTTAATACTGTTACAATGAAGGCAGTAGGAGAAGTGGTGGTGTGGCAAAACACCGTATACACCTCCACTTCAGAAAGAAACATGCTTTAAGTAGCAAAACAGTGTGCTACAACCATTGAAAGCCTTGGATTCCTCGTTGTCTGACCCATCACTCTGTAGCTGGACTATTTCTTAAGAAGTAAGTTTGTAATAAAGACTGATTTTAGAAGGTAAAAATTGAATCCATATATTTGATATGAGATTTTGAATCTACTATCTGGATCAATGTTCATCTCTCCAAATTCTTGCCTGTAAATTCAGCCAGTCTTACCCTCTCACGAGCCATTAAAAGCTTGCTGATCTTGGTGAGTTGCAGGGTTCCTTTTTGGGAGGCAGTAATACTGCAGATGCACCCTGATATCGTGCCCAAGGAAGCCTGCCTATTGATCCAGTTCTATGTCATTTAGGTTGAGAACTTTTGAAAGAGAAGCAACATGCTTTCAAAGCTTTGTGGAAGACCGTGTTTGGTGATTCTTAGCTTCACATTCCTGAGCAAAGAGGCATATGCAATTAGTGTCTCTGAAATCTGACAAAGTAGCTGGTCTTGCAAACATGTAGACATTTTCAGTGGCCACTCCACATTCTTCTCTTAAAGAAGTTCAATTGCTCTTTGCATTGCTGGTGTCAACAGGATTCAAACTTTCCTACCTCATTTTCCTTGGATATCAATCCCTGTGAAGTGCTAGCAGAGCCTCTTCTCAAGCTCTGAAAGTGCCACGGCAATATCATTGAGGAGATCCGAAGCATCTCTGGAAGAAAAGGTAGTTAACAGCATCTTGTAAATTTTCCCTATCCTTCTTTGATGCCCAAACTTCTACATGCCACATTCGCTATTTTATTTTTTCAATATGCTAAATTCAGCAAATGAACAAAAATTGTGTGTTAAAATGTTCGGAAACATGTTTGGCCTGATTCATCAAGGTAAGCATTCACACGCAAATGTGCATTCTCCCGAATACATCAAGGCACATATCACAAGATTCGTGCCCTTTTGAATTTCGGTAAAGGGCTGCTGTACTCTACTACACAGGACACTAGGTATGTATGTACCTGTAAGCACCTGTAGTAGCCTGCAGCCTTTATACAGTGTAATAAAATGCGTGGGATTCCCTCCTCCTAATGATATTAACCCTAGTGCTGGTAATTGTAAAAACGTGGAGAAAAAAAGCGTGGGGTCCCCACAATTTCACGAGAAGCAGCACTAGGCAAGCCAGCCGGGGCTGGTGTCACTATAGCAGGGAGGCCCCCTATCATAATGACAGAGTGAGAGAGTGGGGAACTTCAAGCACCAGCATACCCGGGGCATGTTGGCATTTGGAGAACCACAAGTGCTAGAATTCCCTGACACCCAGAGACCACTGAGCCACAAAGTAAAATTTAAATAAATCACACCCCTTTTTTAACCCACATTAGTGTATTCAAAGTAAAAAAAACCTTGTGGACACCACTTAATTTTATTAAAAATAATAATAACTTGGTTGAGAATCTTACTAAAGACGCAGAGATGGATGACAGTCTAAGTGCTGATGTTTCATCTTCCTGCTTCACATCAATTGCAATTCTTTCTGACCCTTCATAATGTATCTGTCTCTGATCAGGTTATGCTGCTTGTCTTATTATTCTATTCTATTGAATCTAATTATCGCTAGTCGCCAGAGCCGGATTTAGACCTCATGGGGCCCTAGGCAAGATATTGGTTTGCCCCCTCCCCCCCATCCATCACACATGCCCCTTCTGCAGCTTCTATCCCACATGCCCCCCCTGCAGCTTCCATCACACATGCCCCCCCTGCAGCTTCCATCCCACATGCCCCCCCTGTGCCCTGCTGCTTCCATCACACATGCCCCCCTGCAGCTTCCATCACACATGCCCCCCCTGCAGCTTCCATCACACATGCCCCCCCCTATGCCCTGCAGCTTCTATCACACATGACCCCATGCAGCTTCCCTCAAACATGTCCCCCCTATGCCAAGTACCCTTCTTCTTACCTTTTTCCACATGAATGATGCCAGGAACATAAGAAATGATGGAGCTCCTGCACTGACTACCTTTGAATTCCAGCAGCTCGCCTTCACTGCCTACCATGTGACTGCTGCGATCACATGAACCCATACCGGGTGCCAAGGTACCTAACCTGAAGGGGATTTAGTTTCTACCCCTAGCTTTAACGCCAGCCCCTCACCCGATTCATGGCACCCCCCTCTCTCCTGTCCCCCCATCTGGGCCCCCTGAGAGCCGCTAGGCCCTAGGCAGGTGCCTAGGTTGCCTAGCGGTAAATCAGGCCCTGCTAGTCGCATATCTGCATGTCCTCATGTTTTATTCCTCTCTGTGTGTATCTTAAACTGCTGTAGAATCCAAGGTCACTCTCAGTTATACCCACCTTTATATAGGTAATTTACTATGTGCCCTATTAAAGTAATTCTATCGTTTTCAAATAAGCATTGACCAAGTGATTGTATTGTGTTTCCAAGGCACAAAGTAATTTATTTTAGCAGATGTAAAATTTAACAGTTCAATACATAATTATAATACAGTACAGCCAATACCAAAAAGATACATATATTCTGCGCTCGCATGCGCTCGCTAATCTGCGCTCCCACTGGTACCAGCGCACAGTATTTCACTCCAGAATACTGTGGTCATGAAAGACTGACTTGGTACCAGTTTGAGCTGTATTATATATGCTCAGTGTTACAGTGAAAACAATGCAGATGGTGTGGCTTGCTTCTATTGGTCCAGGTATCAGGAAGGTCCAGTGTGCTGCAGGTCATAGGCCAGTTCAAACCAAAATATCTAAAGGTGGGGGTCATCTCTCCAGGGGTTGTGCTCTGACTTTCCTGCCAAGACTCCAGTTTCAACTAGTCTATTAGCATTTTACAGTTGGTATTACTCTGACTATTTATTCCCTAACATCAATAACTAGAGTATGCAATATGCGATCTCTTCGGCGAATGAACCGGACAGCTGCTGATGAATAGGGGATTAAAATGATACCAAACATTTCCTATAACCTGAACCTTAAATAACACTGAAGTGTACATATAATCATAATATATAAACTAATAATAAACTAAATACTATCTGCTCATAAATCACTGTGAAATGGAATCAATTTAGATATGAAATATATAAATAACTAAATGTTGTAGTGCGAGTGTGTGCGTGCGTATTTTACCATGTGATCGCGGTATGCCACGTGTTAAGAGGCATACTGATCGCAATTGCACGACAAAACAATATTAACCAATATACTATCGTTCATCCAATTATACGACTTCGATAGCCCTCATCTAGGCCAACATTCAAAATACCTGGAATTGCACATGCCTAAATCATGGGAAACAAATACTCATGTGCACCCGGAATCAAATGCATAAACCTAAAAATTGAGGTGCTTATTATCTAAATGCTCACTAGGGAAGCTAATTGAACAGACCTGGACAAGCAAAAAACCAGGACGATGCACTCACCAGGAAGACTAAACAGGTCCTTTATTGTAGGACCAGCCACAAAGGTTTTGAAAACGTATTACCTCCTAACCTGCTGGACTGCACACCCTAGTAACCCTATCACAGAATCCTGACAGTATGTTCCTCTTGACAAGGCGACTTCCAGGCGAGAAGAAAATTTCATCCCAGGAGAATATCCACCAGTGTTTCTCATTTTAACAGAGCCTTAAACAGAGTTGCGCGACTATGCGACTAGCATCTGTGTTGGAATGCAACACAGTGCTCTTTGCACTTTGTCCCACGGATAGAAGAACTGATCTAAGCTAGTCTTTAGTTGAAGGGAGGGGTTGTGTTGACTACAAAAATTAGTTTTCGGTGGAAATCAAAATATTCTTATCATTTATTTATTTATATAGCACCACTAATTCTACAGTGCTGTACAAAGAACTCACTCACATCAGTCCCAGCCCCATTGGAGCTTCTAGTCTAAATTCCCTAATATACACCGACTGAGAGAGACTAAGGTCAATTTAATAGAGGCAAATTAACCTACTAGTATGTTTTTTGAGCGTGGGCCACGCAAACTTCACACAGATAAGGCCATGGTCAGGACTCAAACTCTTGAGCCCAGTGCTGTGAGGCAGATTTGCTAACCACTAAGCCACTGTGCTGCCCTAATATGACATCCATCAAAATGTTTAAATGTTTTAAACCACACTAGCAATACAGATGTAATTCCTCTGATTACCCATCTTCTCCAGAATTCGAGTTAACTTGTGGGAAAGTGCATTTCAATGACTGATATACAAGTCAGAATAATATGTCAGATGGCTGATAATTAGGGATGTTCACTGACCCCTGTGTTTTGGCTTTGGTTTAGATCTGTATTGGCTTAGGATTTTGGTTTTAGTTTGGGCAAAACCACCCTTTGGTTTTGGATTTGTGTTCAAAATGAACTGCAAGTTCTGCGAGGAAGGCCTTTACCCGCAATTACATTGATATACATAGGCAATCAAATACACACACTAGAACAGTGTGCAATTTTAATTAAATATATTTTTATTTACCAAATGACAACTGAGTAAAGTACACACTGCCAGTCATTGATTTTTGTGATCAACGCTGTCAAATACACACTCTGGAACAGAGTGCAATTTTAATTAAATATATGCTTTTTTCAGCAAATGACAAATGAGTAGAGTACACACTGTCAGGCAGTGATTTTAGTGAACAACGTTGCCAGATAATATACACACACTACAGCGTGCAATTTGAATAAAATAGAAAAAAATGTTTTTTTGAATCAAATGACTGAGTAATGACAACTGAGTAGAAAAATCACTGTCCGGCAGGGATTTAGGTGTACTGTTGCAGGATAGATTGAGATTTCTGGCTAGAGACTGGAGTGTCTTTGTGAGCAATGGCGCCGGATCTCCTGGGATGGGAGGGACATATGGAATCCAAGACCGACAACGAGACAATGACATTTTGTCTCATCATCAGAACCGAGGAAGCAGAAGAGTACCGAGCTGGCTTGGGTTGGTACTTGAATCTACAAAGTTCGGTGGGGCTCGATTTTCTAAAAACCGAGCCTGAGTATCTCTACTGATAATAGAATTAGTACTGTTCACTTCTGGATATTGACTGCAGATGGAGCAGGAATTTTGGTGGGAATGATGGTACATAAGGTGCTCCGTCCCAGTTTGGCTATGGTGCCCAGGCATTTCTAGTGAATCCCCTACCTGAGACACTAGAGTTAGGGAAAGATTTCAATATATATCTGTCCACCTTCCTATAAATTAATAGTAAAAAATCTTTTATGATAACATTTTGAACTGTGAGACCACATATCTTTGCATTTAGCAGTGCATTTCTCTTATAGTGAGAGGTGCTCACATGGCACTTGGTTGCCCCAGGTCATAGGCATGTAGTAGTAGGGTCTTATTCTAAAACTTACCTTGGAACAGCATATATAGTAGACATAAATCAAGTGGTACAATACTGTGGACAGAAACACAGGTACTCATGTTCGCCTTCAATGAGTAGTCAAAGTCCAAACCAGTAATCAGGGCAGGCAGCAATCGAATGAGCTTCCAGCTCCATAGCAAAGCTCAGGGCTGACAGTGATCTATAAAGTAGTCAAGTCAAAAGCATTGATCAAGGCAGGCATCAATTTAGAGAGTAGTTAGGTCCAAAGTAAAGCTCAGGGTAGGTAGTGATCCAGAGAGTAGTCAAGTCCAAAGAAAAGGTCAGGGCAGGCGGAGATTCAGAGAGTATACCAAGTCCAAAGCAGAGGTCAGAACTAGAATCTAGGGAAGACACATTAAGAATAGGTGTTATGGAGGAACAGCGAGACTGCATCTATACTCGGCAAAGCAGTGAACAGCTTTCTGCACTATTAAGTGCAGGAAGACTGTCAGGAGGCTGCTAGTCAGTCAAGTCCCCTTTTGAGTTATTGGCTGCAGTGCACATGATCTCATGATCTCACTACACTGCCTGCCCAGCTGATTGAAGGTGTTCATGGCAACTGAGTAAGTTTCTGTTTAAAATATGATTTCCTACAGTGAGCTTCAGCACAGAGATGCTAAATGACCTCTGCAACCATCTTATCTCTCTGGTTTGACTAATGTAAATGGTAGATAAGGAGGGTGTTTGTTAGCATTGCTTTTAAGCTTGTAGTGTTTTACTGTGTTTTGTATTGTAAACTTAATTCATTAATTTAAATCCTCTACTGTTATGTTTATTTAGCTGAAAAAAAAGTCCTTGGTGATATTTGCTGAAAAGACAGATTTCTTTTGCAATTGGTACACAATTTATTACCATAATTTAAAAATGTTGTGGTATTTGTTTTCTTAAATGCTCTGCATTTATCAGTGAGGCAAACTTCAGTTGCAATTGGTATAAGGCAGTGGTTCCAAAACTTTTTCAGTTTGCGGCACCCTTAGGGTGTCCATAATTTTTTCAAGGAACCCCTCCAAAATTATTTCCGAGCAGTCCTGTTTTTTAAGTAGTTAGGTAAAAATAACGCAATAAGTATTAGGTCAGGACAAAAATACTTATTAAGTTGTTTGCAAAAATAATACAAAGGAAAAAGAAAGTTTTTATATATTTTTTTTAATTACATTCTGCCAAAGAACAATTTACAGCTATCATTAAGAGGAATAAGATCAAACAAAATAAAACACCAATATGTACAAAAATCATCACACTGTGCCCCTTCATCATTACACTGTGCCCCGTCATGATCACACTGTCCCTTCGCCAGTACACTGTGCTACTTCATGCTCACACTATGCCGCTTCATGCTCGCAATGGGCCACTTCTCAATTACACTGTGCTCCTTCATGATCACACTGCCCCTTCACAATCACACTGTGCCCCTTCATGTTCCAACTGTGTCCCTTCACCTTCACACTGTGCACTTTCACCATCACACTGTGCTCCTTCACATCACACTGTGCCCCTTCACCATCACACTGTGCCCCTTCATGCTCACACTGTGCCCCTTAACATTCACACTGTGCCCCTTTATGTTCACACTGTGCCTTTTCACCCATCACACTGTGCCCCTTCACCATTACACTGTGCCCTCCTTCTTTTTTTCCACCTCCATCGCTCTTTCCTATCACTATTTTCCCTTTGTTCCTTTACTTACTTTACTTGGCCTTCTTTCTTCTGTCTTCTTTCTTCCAGCTCCTCTCTGTGCGGCTCCTCACTGAATATGACTTCATTCCGGACATTCAGTGAGAAGGGAACAGGAAAGAGTGAGGAGGGAGGAGGATGCCTGGTTCGATTGGTAAGTATGTTTTGTTTGTCCTGTTTGGTATCCATGTGACAGCACCCCAGGGAGCCGCTGCGTACACTTTGGGAACCACTGGTATAAGGTTCAAATGAAACCTACAATAATATCTGGTTACAGTTGGTATAAAATACATTACAATAATTTGAATCACACTGATGGTTTTCTTTATTTGCCTGGAATAAATGTTTGAAAAGGCTAGATAACCTTAAAACATATATTTGCTAATAAATAAAAATCTGTCCCAATTTGTACAGTGTAAATACACACATACACAAGTGTGAGCACAGCAGTGCAATATGCTTGGATCAGAAGGAAGTTTTGTTAGAAGTTTGCATTAAGTCTGATTTGTGGAATAATTTGGTCAAGGAAAATTTGGGAATTTTGTGAATTTTCAGATATGGATTGACTCACCAATCTGTACTTCTATCGCTACAATAAATTATAGATGGGCGGGCTCGGTTCCCCGAGAACCGAATCCTACCGAATTTAGCCTATCCGAGTACTCTCCCGCCCATTCGGAATCGAAATAGAGGCAAAACGTCATTGTGACGTATTCGTATTTATGAGCTCGGTTCTTGCGAGATTTGAAAAGCATAAATACCAGCCTCCACAGCAATCCATCGCCATTTGACAGAGGGAGAGAGCAGGGTTAGGTCACAGGCTATATTAGCGCAGGGACAGAGCAATTAGTGTCCACATAACTGTTTCTATCCTAATCTCTACAATTACAATATTAATAGCATTTGCAATTATTAGAGCAGTAATAGAGGAGGACAGAGGAGGTTTTTTTTTTTTCTTTTGTGGGCACTCCAAGTGCTTTTGGGGTGTCTCATATTCTACAGTGTTTTACACTAAATTGTTCTGGCTGTCACAAAAAAATCATCTTTTTCAGCAATATCTATGTAATACATTAGTTTGCACTGCAATTCATTTGGGGTGTGCAATACTCCGCAGTGTTTTATAACTACTTTTCTGGCTGTCAAAAGAAGTCATCTTTGTCAGCAATATCTATGTAATACATTTGTTTGCACTGCAATTCATTTGGGGTGTGCAATACTCCGCAGTGTTTTATAACTACTTTTCTGGCTGTCAAAAAAAGTCATCTTTGTCAACAATATCTATCTAATACATTACTTTGCACTGCAATTGATTTGGGCTCATTAAAATGGATTAAAAGCAGTCCACATATGAGCAGAATCCACACCAGTCCTGATGGTAGTGTTCCCCATACGTCATCTGGGAAAGGCGATGTAAAAGTACATAGTCTTTTTAAATCTGGAAAAAAACACACACCAAAAAGAAATTTACTGTGTTGAAGCGAAAAAGAAGTGTAACTGAGGAAAAGTTAACTGCCGATAAAAAAATATTGCCAACATGCCATTCTACACATGCAGTGGCAAAGAAAGAATGAGGCCTTCGCTTTTCTCTATTAGTGGCAGATCCAAAAATGTTTTCCGAGCCTTCTTCTAGTACGGTCACTCGTCGTGACCAAGCAAGACCAAGTAATTTGCAGTCTGAAAGTGCACAACTACTGTTACGCGTGAAAGCCTAGCTGCAGAAAACAGTAAGGCATTAGAGGATAATGTATGCTCTGAATCAGAAATGACAACAATCCCTTTAGAGAGTCCATCCACCAGTGGTATGTCTAATCGTGAGCATTCTGTTAGTGTACCCATAAAGAAGGGCCCTTTCAGCAGTTCTGCTGATGTGTGCCTGAACAGCCCGAGTGTAGCCGGTGATACACCAATTGAGGATGCCACTTTGGAATTAGAAGAGGATGAGGGGAAGATTTGTGTAGGCGACGAGGGTGCTAATGAGGATGTTGATGAGGATGAGTTGTTTGTGTAAGTCCTGCACCAGTGGCAGCAGTTCTGGCACGTGACAAGAAAAAGGGCATTGTCATGCCAGGCCATAAAACAAAAAAATCCACTTTTTATGTGTGGAATTATTTCTACCCAAATCCAGACAACAATTGTATAGCCATTTGTAGTGTATGTCAAGCCACAGTCAGTCAAGGGAGGGACCTTAACCATCTTGGAACCTCGTTACATCATTTAACGAGAGTTCATGGCAAAGTGTTGGGAAAATCTGAAAGTTCTTCCAAAAAAATTACAAGCACTCCATCATCATCACCCTCCGGTCACCGACATCCCGACGGCTACAAAATACACCCACCACACCATCCTCATCAATATCCTCAGTGGCACTCGGAGTTAGCCCTGCATCCCACTTATTAAGGCTGGATGACTCCTGCACTATAATTGATTCCTCTGAAGAAAGCGTTAGTCCCACTGCTGCTGCTGTTGCAGCTGCTGGTGGTGAATCGTCAGCCCAGAGGCAGGCCAAAAAAATGAGCAGTCCTACATTTCAGCAGTTAACTGTGAAACAATCATTTCCTAGGGGAAGCAAATATGACAGCAGTCACCCAGTCGCCAAGCGAATCACAGACGCCATGGCTGCCATGTTAGTGTTAGATCTGCGTCCAATATCCACAATAAACGCAGCTGGTTTTTCACAGTTAATTGAGGTTTTGTGTCCGCGTTACAGAATTCCATCGCAACACCATTTTTCCCGTAAAGCTATTCCACAACTATACCAAAAAGTGTGTTCAAATGTACAGATTGCGCTGAAAAATGCCATTCTGCCCACTGTTCACTTAACCACAGATATGTGGACAAGTGGAAGTGGGCAAACCAAAGACTATATGACTGTGACAGCCCACTGGGTTGGTCACCTTCACCAGCAGGAACAGCTGCAGCATGTACACCACTACGTAACATTTGTCACAGGCAGGTCACTCTTTGTATCACCGGCTTCACTAACAGGCATACAGCTGACAATTTGTTACGCAAACTAAGAGATGTGATTGATACATGGCTTATACCACTTGGACTCTCCCCAGGATATGTAATTTCTGATAACGCCAACAATATAGTGCGAACATTACAGCTGGGTGATTTCCAGCACATTCCCTGTTTTGCTCACACCATCAACTTAGTGGTGCAGAGCTTCCTGCGAAATAACCATGAGGTGCAGGAGATGCTTTCCGTGGCCCGTAAAATTTCAGGCCATTTCAGGCATTCTGCCACAGCATGTAGTAAATTGCAGCAGCTCCAAGAGCAGTTTAACTTGCCCTGCCACCAACTTAAGCAAGAGGTAGTAACTAGGTGGAATTCCACCCTGTACATGCTTCAGAGGATGGAGGAACAGCGCAAAGCTATCCAAGCGTATTGCACAAGCCATGACATTGGGAAAGGAGGGGGGATGTATTTCAGTCTTGCACAGTGGGGAATCCTTTCAGTGCTGTGCAAGGTGCTGAAACCATTTGAAGTTGTGACGTGTGAAGTGAGTGCAGACTGCTAGTTTGAGCCAAGTCATTCCTTTAATTAGACTATTGGAAAAGCAGCTTGAGAAACTGAAGGAGGAGATGAAAGCAAGCAATTCAGCAAAGTATGTTGGCCTTGTCGATCAAGTACTTAATTCGCTTTACAATGATCCTCGAGTTATTAAGATCCTGAACTCGGATCAGTACGTTTTGGCCACTGTGCTTGATCCAAGGTTTAAGACCTACATTGAGTCTTTACTTGTAAATGAGCGAGATGTTAACTTTTGCAAGAAGCTATTGCTCAGCAAGTTGGCCGCTGAACTGAGCCTCGGCTTGACGACGTGTCCTCCTTCACTTTCTCAAGCTGCTGCTGCTTGCTTGTAAAAAATAAAATTTCCCAAAAAGAAGCAGGGAAGATGCAGGGGGCAGACAAGAACAATTTAACATCTGGGGGTAAATGTATCATACCCCAGTTTTCTTGACTCGCAGGAGATCGGCGTCTTCGCAGCTTAAATTTAAAGCGGCGCTGCCTTGTAAAGGAAAGTTTCCCTTTACAAAGCAGCGCCGCTTTAAATTTAAGCTGCTAAGACGCCGATCTCCCACGAGTTGAGAAAATCGGGGTATGATACATTTACCCCCTGGGCTGGTTTGAAGGATTTTTCAAAAAAATGTGTCACCTTTCCCATAACTCCATCCATTACGAGTATTAAAATCCAAAGGATGGTGGAGGATTATTTTCAAGAGGTAATTGATATGGAAATGTCACACAGTCCCTTAACTTACTGGGAGGAAAAGCAGGCCATTTGGAAACCCATGTACAAATTTTGCTTTGAAATACCTAAGCTGCCCACCCTCCAGTGTGTACTCTGAACGAGTGTTCAGCACAGCCGGGAATTTAGTCAGTGATCGCTGGAGAAGGTTACTTCCTAAAAATGTGGAGAAAATGATGTTTATATAAATGAACTACATGATCCACGAGGAAGGCCTTCACCATCAAAGACATCCAAGCACTGACTGTTCTCTAATGGCGGATTCAAGCGGCGATGAATTGATAGTCTGTGATGATGACGTACACACTGATGAGGGTGAGGATGAAGCTCCAGATGATGATGATAACATGTTTTTAAAACTTTCTATTTAAGTCTAGGGTGCAATCTACCCCCAAAGAGGAAAGAGACTTGGGGCATTTCCATATCATGTACCGTATTGAAAGGCTGCTGTTTTGGCAATTTCTCATTATGGGTAGGGTGTCATACACAGACTGACCCCAAACTGCCTTTGTCCATTTCAATTAATATTGTACAGTCTTCAACGGCTGATTTTTTGTGTATTTTCTACAAGTGGAGGGGGGCCTATAGAGACAGAAACCAAACTGCCCTTGTCCATTTCTTTACATATTTAACTATAAGTTAGGGTGTAATATACACTCAAAGACGATGGCTGCATTGCCAATATGCATAGATGGAGAGGAAGACAATCTGGTTTGTGTATAGAATTAATGAAGGCCTACCTACCAGGAGTTAAACTGTATTTTTGATAATTTATTAGCTTTACAATTACATTACTTATCCAAGAAACAGCTGGAGCACTAAATTTGGTTATTTTATGCCCAAAAACATGGATTTTCCAACAAAATAGCAAAACAAAACCAAACAAAACCAAAAACCAAAACACGCAATGGCAGTTTTTGCAAAACCAAAACCAAAACACGATGGTAATCCAGATCCAAAACCAAAACCAAAACCAAAACCAAAACACGGGGGTCAGTGAGCATCTCTAAAATAAATACTGAACTCTGAAATAATGAGGTTAAACTGCAAACTATATTACCACTCCTTGGTAAAATTATATATATTTGGTAACTAAATCCTAATTTGCTGTTTTCTAACTTAAAGTATCCTAAAGTATAGATGGAGCTATGGTGATAATTCAGTGTAATAGTCCATGCTGCATGATCTTGTACACTGTGACTGTCTTCTTCTGCGTAACCAGGATTAAGGGCATAATACAAGGTGTTCTTTAAATAAAGAAAAAAATACAAAACATCTGCTTCACAGGACATAAGATATATGACATTGTATTTCCATTTTTGTTTGAAGCTGAGCACAAGCAGTTCTCCTTTCTCAGACATTTCAGATTAAGAATAGTGTTACACTTACAATTTTGTATCAGATATTTTACTGATTAGAAAAACTGGTCTTTCTTAATATTATTTTGAACATGAAAAGGTCAGTACTTAAAATGTTGTCCAAAATCCGTAGAATTGAATGCTAATATGCAGCAAATGTACAGCTTATATATACAGATTATTATATATACAGATTCCAATAATATGCTGTAAAAGTTGGGATATTTAAATTTGCACACATTGGACCTGATGCTGGGTTGATATGATTTCAAAATGTAAACTCTACAAAGCTTCACGTAAAAATATTATATTTACACCCATATGCTGAGTCATGTGCATCTCAAGATGCATCTCACTCTGCAACAGTCACATATGCACCCATACGGACGAACGCATACATTTTTTACGATGGGCACAAGTATAAATTTGCGCATTTTATGTAAATGGGTGTATGTCTAACTCTGCATGCGCAGCATTGTTTTTTCAGCAGGTAGTGTCATGTATGACAACGGAAAAATATAATGTGAAAAGAGCTATAAATTAGCAATAACATCTATTGAAGAACAGAAGACCAGAAGAGGCGTATAACTTTAAAAAGAGGAAATAGGATTGTGTATTTTGTTGCTAGCTTCAGAACCATGTTTGTAGATAAGCTGTTGATTTAATGCATGCTGATAATATCTCAGCAATATAAAAGATAAAGAAGTTACTTGTGGTTTGCCAGGTGTGTAGGTCCATGACGCCCATCATTTGAAGATCCTGGAAAAGCCTTAGACAAGATCACCCAGTGGTTTCATTTACAAGAAAGTGAAGACATGCAGGTTTGGACTGAAACCAGTTGATTATGTCCTTGATACTGACATACAGACGTTGACTTCTACTTCCAGTTTCTGTAGTAGCTGGTTGAATCAAAGCTTTGAGTATTAGGTTTTCATGGACTTGCACATAAACAAAGGTATTGCCAAAGAGAGAATTGTCTACAGTGCTTACCTGAGAAATAATTAAGTGTACAAAATGCAAGACTTATACCTACTCAATGTCAATGTGAGGCGCAATTATTATTAATGGCTACAAAATCTTGAGGAAGAAGTCAAAAGTACTGTACATTCTTTATAGAAAAGCAAAAGCAGTTGTACTTTCTCAATGGATTGCAATTCAATTATATTATAGTAAAATGTTAAAATTAATTCTATACAAACTGCCAACACGACTTCAATTCTAGTAAATATCTTTAAATATAAATATATTTAAAGATAAAAATAGTAAATAAGTAAATATAAACTTTTGAATATCAATTAGTCTAAAGATATAAGTAATGTGATTTCTACTTTAAGAAGTCTGTTTTAAAAGTTTGATATTATCAGTACAATTAAATATGAGCAAATTATGTTGATGGAGAAGGGGGGCATTGGAAGGAAACCAAATGAAAGATCAGAATGAAAAAAAGAGAACTACCTTCATCCTTTTTAAAATCTTGGCTGAAAGACTCTAGGAATAGAAATATTTCAAGTGGATTGCAAAGGGAATAGAAATGTTTGGAAACTCCCAGAATGTGGTGACTTAAACTTAAAAAGTTCTGAAGAATACATCAGGGGGCTATGTAATGAGTACTACAAATACACAAATTTGTTTAGATCCTGAAAAAAATGACATATTCCCCTTATGTAAGTGTTCATACTAGAGATGTGCACAGATCCTCATGTTTTGGTTTTGGTTCTAAAACCATCTTCATATTTTGGGTTTGGATCTGGATTTAATTAAAAATTATGAAAAATAGGTAAAATCATGTGATTTTGAGCTGTTTTTGTTCCTACAGTCATGGCCAAAAGCTTTGAGAATGACACAAATATTATTTTTCACAAAGTCTGCTGCCTCAGTTTTTATGATGGCAATTTCCATATACTCCAGAATGTGATGAAGAGTGATCAGATGAATTGCAATTAATTTCAAAGTCCCTGTTTGCCATGACAATGAACTTTATCCCAAAAACAACATTTCTACTGCCTTTCAGCCCTGCCACAAAAGGACCAGCTGACATCATGTCAGTGGTTCTCTCGTTAACACAGGTGAGAGTGTTGACAAGGACAAGGCTGGGGATCACTCTGTCATGCTGATTGAGTTAGATTAGCAGACTGGGAGCTTTAAAAGGTGGGTGGTGCTTGAAATCATTGTTCTTCCTCCGTTAACCATGGTTACCTGCAAGGAAACATGTGCAGTCATCATTGCTTTCCACAAAATAGCTTCATAAGCAAGAATATTGCTGCTAGTAAGATTGCACTTAAATCAACCATTTATCGGATCATTAAGAACCTCAAGGAGAAAGGTTCAATAGTTGTGGAGAAGGCTTCAGGGTGCCCAAGAATGTCCAGCAAGCGCCAGGACCGTCTCCTAAAGTTGATGGCCTGGTGTCAAGAAGACTAACAAAGAAGCCACTTCTCTCCAGGAAAAACATCAGGGACAGACTGATATTCTGCAAAAGGTGCAGGGATTGGGCTGCTGAGGATTGGGGTAAATTCATTTTCTCTGATGAATCCCCTTTCAGATTGTTTGGGGAATCTGGAAAAACGCTTTTCTGGAGACGGAAAGGTGAGCACTACCATCACAGTCCTGTGTCATGCCAGCAGTAAATTATCCGGAGACCATTCACATGTGAGGTTGCTTCTCAGCCACGGGTCTGGACTCACAATCTTGCCTAAGAACACAGCCGTGAATAAAGAATGGTACTAAAACATCCTCCAAGAGCAACTTCTCCTAACCATCCAAGAACAGTTTAGTGACGAACAATGCCTTTTCCAGCATGATGGAGCAACTTGCCATAAGGCAAAAGTGATAATTAAGTGGCTTGGAGATCAAAATATCGAAATTTTGGGTCCATGGCCAGGAAACTCCCCAGACCTTAATCCCATTGAGAACTTGTGGTTAATCCTCAGGAGGCGAGTGGACAAACAAAAACTCACAAATTCTGACAAACTCCAAGCATTGATTAGGCAAGAATGGGTGGCAATCAGTCAGTATGTGGCCCAAAAGTTGAGAGAGCATGCCAGGGCGAATTGCAGAGGTCTTCAAAAAGAAGGGTGAACACTGCAAATATTGACTCTATGCATAAACTTAATGTAATTCTCAATAAAAGCTTTTGGCACTTATGAAATGCTTGTAATTTTACTTCAGTATACCATAGCAACATCTGACAAAATGATCTAAAAACACTGAATCACAAATTTGTGAAAACCAATACTTGTGTCATTCTCAACACTTTTGGCAATGACTGTACTATTTATAGCATTAACACTCATTTACAATCATTTAAAGTCTATTTTCTACTGATCTCTTCACAACTGCAAGACCACAACTGAAATGGTTTGAGACAATTGCTGAAGCATATAAAGTATGGATTTTCACCTCATTACTACCTCTTGATGGGTGTGATACAGGGGCGGGCTGGCCCGAGGGGCAGGGGGGCATCGGTCCCCCGAGCCGTTCAGTCTGTCCCCTGTTCGGGCCGCCCCCCCCCCCATGGATGCATGTTTTTCTTTCTTATTACTTGCGGCCGCATCACAAAGCAAGTGATGCAGCCGCGTCAGTGCACAGGCGGCCGCATCACAGGACAGGCCATGCGGTCGCGTCATCAATGACTCGGCCGCATCGCGTGTCATGTGATGCGGCAGCCTGTGCGCCCCCCGGGCTGAACTGTGCCAGCCTGCGCCTGGTGTGATACATATGCTCGACAGTTACATGATTAACATTTCGACACCATAATATAGACAGGGTTGGAAAGTCCACAATAATGACATTAACAGTATTACTAGGTCAACAATTCGAATGTAGACAATATTAATAGATCGACAATTCAAATGTAGACAGTATTATTAGGTTGACAATTCAAATGTAGACAGTATATTTAGGTTGAAAATAATATCTCTTCCCTAACCACATAATTCTGTCTATATTTGTATTGTAGACCTAATTATACTGTAGACATTTTAATTGTTTATGTAATGTTGTTGACATTCTGAATGTTGACCAAATGAATGTCTAGCCGTTGAGCACATTTGGAAATGTGAGTATGAGTAACAATGACAATGATTTAGGCATAGAAATTGAGGATGCCATTTTGTAATAAACTTACTAATGTGCAATAGGATAGGGGAGATAATTGCACATCTGAAAATGTGTTGTACTTGAAATTGATAATAAGGAGAATGATGTATGTGTCAAAATAATTCAGTCACCAGTCGAACTCCCTCATGCCCATGTCGAAGTCAGCAAATTGTATAAAGTCATTTCAATTAATATCGAGCAAACTTGGTTGTCTTTGTTTGAAAAGATGCGTAGAGCACGCTACAGCGTGGAAGGGCGTATGCAGCCGCCACACGGGGCAATGACCGTTTTTACACTTTTACACACATACGCACAAACGCACACATTTGTAAATAGTACACATTAATTGTAGTTGCAACACATAGTTATTTATGTCAAAATATAGTAGCATATATGTTTAATATTATAAGTTATATGCATGTTAGTAAAACATAAGGTTCAGGTTATAGGAAATGTCTGGTATCATTTTAATCCCCTATTCATCAGCAGCTGACCGGTTCATTCGGCGAAGAGAACGCACATTGCATACTCTAGTTATTGATGTTAGGGAATAAATCTTTAAAGTGATACTGACTATAAAATGCTAATAGACTAGTTGAAACTGGAGTCTTGGCGGGAAGATCAGAGCACATCCCCTGGAGAGATGACCCCCACCTTTGTGTCTTTTGTTTTGAACTAGCCTATGATCTGCAACATCCTGGATCTTCCTGAAACCTGGACCAATCATCTAGTGAGCAGTCATCTTTGACCACAGACTTATGACCTGAATGACTGCTCACTGGATCCAGAGCGCTTGCGATAAGTAACGGCTGTACTTATTATTTCGCTTTAATTATTCTGCTACTTTTTGAGAATAAATATTTGTGCGTTGGAAACACAAATCGAGATTCAGCAATTGTTATTGGATAGCGACGAAATGTGCATAACAATTTGGGGGCTCGAAGCGGGGGTTGCATTACCGAACGATACGCAAGACCAACGGATTTCGGTTCCGCAACAAAGGGTGGAGACGCGTCATATACGGGTGAAAACGCAATGTGTTCAAAACCTGATTTGCATTCTGTGTTGTGAAACCGAATGTCCGTTTTTGCATAATCTGAAGGAGCGCTAACTTGAATCTAGGGACAAAAGAGAAAACTGTTTCTTTTTATTGTCATATTGCGTTTTAAATGTATTGCATTGCTTAGCGTATGTGTACTTCCTGCATTGTGTATGTGAACTTCCGGTATTGTTGCCACGTGTTTAAACAGTCGTGTTCATAGTCTGTTATATATGCATAGTGTAATCACTTGGTAAAACCTCTGAAAAAATAGTGCCATTGTTTGGGAAATTTATTTTCTGCGCAGAAAAGGTGTATGTGTTTGTGAATTGTATGATTTTGAAGTGAAAGTTGATTTACTGTTGAAAGATACAGTGACATCTGTTGCTGTCTGACGAGGCGGGCTGAACAACCAAGGTTTTGAAACATACTCCCCAATAGTAATCGCAAAGTTTAGCGATAGCTAGTATCACTAAGCGGTGAGATTGGACCGCATGGTTTATTGTGCAACCGTGATTGTGAATTCGGTGGAGATGCGGGTGGAATTACGCTGGTAAGGCGGGTAAACTCCAATGCTACCAGTTATGTAATCTAGTCACAGATTTTGTGTTGAGCCAGGATATCGAGAAGCTGATATTTCTGTTGTCCATATTTATATTTCTGTGTTAGGGGGAAGGTGGCGTAGCCTGATTAAATCGCCCACGGTTAAGAGGTGGGTGGCGTAGCCTGATTAAATCGTCCACGGTTAATCTCTAGCAGGCTCTGTTTGAAACAAGAACAGTTAAAAAGGCCCTTTTTGCGTAGCGTTGAGAAATAGGTTATTTTTACAATGGGTGCTAAGCAAACGCTAGAGATGGTTGATGTTGTACTGCCTAAGGAAGGTCCGATTGGTTCGGCGAGGGTTATGTTTAGAAAGTATGGTGTATACGCAACAGTGTATTGCGACAAATGAGTTAAGATGACCAAGGATTGTGTGAAACCTTTCTCAAAGATTGGCACATTTGATTCTGAGGTACCAAATGATGTAAGAAATAAAGTTCGGTTGATTAAATCTACAAAATTAAGAATTGAACATGATGACTGTTTGAAACTGTGGCTAATGGAAGGCAACACATGTCAAGGCAGCGCATGCACAGCAGAAGTAGGCATGGTGAAGAGCGAGCACACAACGGAAGTAGCCCGTGAGAAGCGTGGAGAACTATGCACAAGCGTGCCCCTGCCACCCTATGTGGTGGGAGGAATAAGTACAGCCGTTATTAAAAATGGAAAAAAGGAAATTGCTAAGTTATATACTGTTTTAAGTCAGTTTAAAGCAAGTGTTTCTGAAGAAGAGGGTGAACCCACTGTAATTTCAGCCATTGCCCATGCTGTTAATATACTAGAGGTTCAGCGTAAGTATGGAAAGGGGGCAGTGGCTGAGAAAGGGGAGAGTAGTGGAGTGACCACTAGGAGGGAAAACATCCAAGGTACTGAAGCAGCAGCTCCTGTGACTAATCCTGAAGATAGTGAACCAGTGGGTACTTATCCTGTCCACACCATAGCAGTTCCTAATGGGAAAGCGGATAAGGATGGTATAGTCCCTGTAAGAAATGTTTCAATGCATTGTCCCTGGACTAGGTCAGAACTACGTTCCATCATGACTGAATTCCCAGATCCTAGAAAAGAGTTAGCTAAGTGTCAGAAGTATGTTAAAGACTTAGGAAATGCACACGAACCAACCAATAAGGATTGACGGGTAGTGTTGAGGGCATGTCTTCCTCCCAATACTAACATACAAAAATTTATTAAAGATTGTTTGTTGGAGGGAGACGACACCTTGACAGATGAAGGTAATCAAGAGAATATAGAGCAAATTGTCTCACATTTAGCTATCTATTTTCCAATAGTAGTAAATTGGAGTAAGATTTTCACCATAAAACAAAAAGATAGTGCTAGATGCTAGAGCTCTTGCATCAATGACATCAGACATAAGGGAGAATCCACATCATAGGGAAGTAGCTGTAACGGTACTGATGGATAGTTTAAAGCAAAACCTAAAGACAAGGGTACAAACCTCAACACCTGGTTGGAGGGGCAGCACTGTAGATTCTCTTAGAGAGATTGCCGCGGAACACGACAAAAACATCTTTAGGAATAGGGAAGAAAAAAGTGATAGGTTACTGACGGTAAGTATACAAGCTTTAGAGGGAATACATACACAACCGCAAACCTACCATGCACACAACACAGGTTATTACCAGGGCAATGATATGTTACAACTGTCATAAAAAGGGACACATAAGGAGAGCTTGTCCAGAAACAAGAAGATACAATCCTAATGGAGAGCCACGTAGATATCCTCCAAGGAAGAATTCACATAGACTAGAAGACTCACACCTGCCTGCGCATGTTATAGCAGCAAATGCTGTGCGGGAAAGCGATAGTCAGCGCTAGGGGTCAGGTCATACCTGTAGTCTACATCCAGTAAGGTTAACAGAGAGTCTGAGAGAAGAACCAACAATGATAGTTGACATAGCTGGTAGGAAACAAACTTTTCTTGTAGATACAGGGGCGGACAGATCTGTAATAACCTCTCCTTTCAATCTACAGGTGACCAGTAAAACTATTCCAGCTATGGGGGTAACGGGGAGAGTGTTACATTACCCTTTAACTAAACCCACAGAAGTTACTATCGGGCCTCTGCATACCAAGCATTCGTTTCTCTTAGCTGTAGCAGCTCCTACTAACTTTTTGGGAAGGGACTTGTTATGTAAAATGGGATGTGTCATATACTGTACCCCTGATGGTATATTCCTAGATATACCAGAGAAGGTCGCGCATGAGGTACAGGATATATTAGACACCCCACAAATGTTAATGTTGCACTCTACTGTTATAGAACAAAGTCCTTCTCAAGTAAAGGGGATGTTGCTGGAGATACCGGGTTCCCTATGGACCAGAGACAAGACACTGGATTGATGGCAAATGTAGCTCCTGTGATGGTAAATCTAAAAAGTGGTAGGATAGCTCCAAAAATCCCACAGTATCCATTAAAACCGGAGGTGGAATTAGTGGTATATCCTTTTATTGAGAGGCTGTTGCAACAAGGGATTTTAATTCGTACATCCAGCACAGCAAATAGTCCCATTTTCCCTGTGAAAAAGAGTGGGGGAAGGGGCTATAGATTAGTCCAGGACTTAAGGGGAATTAATAAAGTTGTTGGGAGCCAATTCCCTGTAGTGCCGAATCCAGCTGTCATCCTCATGCAGATTCCACCATCTGCTAGTCATTTTACTGTCATTGATCTATGTTCTGCTTTCTTCTCAGTCCCTCTGGTGACTGCCAATACCTATTTGCATTCTCCTACCGGGGAGTGCAATACACATGGACCAGACTGCCCCAGGGGTTCATTGACAGCCCCAGTATTTTCTCCCAAGCCTTACATGAATGTTTGCAATCCTTTCAACCCTGCAATGGGTCTGTTCTAATTCAATATGTGGACGATTTGTTGCTGTGCTCTGATTCTTTTATGTCATGTTTACATAATACTAAATTGTTGTTGCTCCATCTCTCACAAACAGGGCACAAGGTGGCAAAGGACAAGTTACAGCCATGTCAGACTAAGGTTAAATACTTAGGGCACTGTCTCACCCAGGGGCTAAGACATCTGACGACTGACAGAATTGAGGCCATACAACACATGACTCTGCCGCAGAGCCAGAAGCAAATTCGTACCTTCTTGGGGATGTGTGGATACTGTAGATCCTGGATCCCAGGTTTTTCTATTCTGGCATTACCATTGCAGGAGCTAGTCTCTTCCTCAAACCAGAACGTGTTGTACACACAGAAGAGTCAGAGCAAGCGTTCTTTAATCTCAAAGATAGTGTGACTAGAGCACCTGCATTGGGAATACCTGATTATGAAAAGCCTTTTGAACTATACTGAACGGAAGCTGATGGTTGTGCAGCAGGTGTCCTCACACAGAAACATGGTGACGCTAGCAGACCGGTAGCATACTACAGTGCACAATTGGACACTGTGGCAAGATCACTCCCAACATGTCTCAGAAGTGTAGCAGCAACTGCTCTTCTGGTAAGTAAGAGCGAGGACGTAGTATTAGGACATAATTCAACTGTCTATACACCCCATGCTGTATCAGCTCTGTTAAATTCAGCTCAAACCAGACATGTTTCTTCAGCTAGATTCCCAAAGTGGGAACTAGCTCTGATGGCACTCTCAAACATCACCATCCAACGATGTAGCACCTTAAATCCAGCTACATACCTTCAATATGTGTCTCCATATGTGTCTCTGAGGAGACCCTGGTTGATGATGAGTTAGGCAAGAGTACTGATACGCATGATTGTATGGAACACATGAACCAGACCTTTACTGCAAGGCCCGACATACGTGACACCCCCTTAGAAAATGTTGATTTTACGTTTTATACAGACGGGAGTTGTCATAGACAGATAGAGACGGGAGAACTATGTACTGGTTACGCTGTTGTAGACTATCAGGGTGTGGTAGAAGCTGAACCCCTTGGCCCACCTCACTCAGCCCAAGTGGCGGGAACTAGTAGCATTAAGGAGAGCGTGTGAGTTGACAGAAGGTAAATCAGCTAATATATATACTTACTCTAGGTATGCCTTCGGGGTAGTGCATGATTTTGGGGCCCTTTGGCATCTTAGAACCTTTTACGACAGCAGCCGGTACGCCAGTGGCACACTCACAACACATAAAAGGACTTCTGACAGCGATACAGTTACCCAAGACAGTAGCCGTCATAAAGTGCAAAGCCCATACCTCTGAAGAAGACCCGGTGTCATTGGGCAATAATAGGGCGTACGAAGCTGCTAAATGGGCAGCAGGGCAACCTATGACTGTATCGACCGAGACTATGATGGTTTTTCAGACATTAGACATGCAGAAATTAATTGAAATGCAAGATTTGTGTTCCCTGCAGGAAAAGGCGGTCTGGAAGGCGAAGGGATGTGGTAAAGAGTCCTCAGGACTCTGGAGGGATGGACAAGGTAAGCCTGTAGCTCCCCGAATGTACTATCCAAGCCTGGCTGAAGCAGCACACGGTCTGACTCACCTGGGTAAAGAAGGTATGTGCAAACTGGTGAGAGCATACTGGTGTGCTCCTGGATTTTCCTCTCAGGCTGGTAAGAAAGCAATGTCATGTCTTACTTGTTTGAGGAAAAATGTTGGGAAAACTATTCCAACTGAGCCATCCCACATCCCTCCTACAGACGGACCTTTTCAGGTAATACAAATTGACTATATCCAATTACCACCATGCAGGAATCTAAAGTATGTGTTAGTATGTATTGATGTGTTTTCCGGTTGGGTAGAAGCATATCCACTAATACTGCTGTGTTCACTGCAAAGAAAATTGTACAAGAGTTTGTGTGTAGGTTCGGTATCCCTAGAATCATTGAAAGTGATAGGGGTACCCTTTTTACTGGTGATATCTTCCAAAATATGAGTAAGCTCATGAGAATCAGTAGCAGACTTTACACCCCTTACCGACCACAAGCCAGTGGTAAGGTGGAAAGAGTAAATGGTACTATAAAGAAGAAGCTTGGTAAGATAATGGCTGAAACTGGGTTGGCGTGGCCTGAAGCTTTGCCACTAGTCCTCTATAGCATTCGAACCACTCCTAGACCTCCTCTTAATCTGTCCCCCTTTGAGATACTGTTCAGCCGACAACGTTATTTGATCGTGAGTCCACAAGACGACTTGAAGTGTCATCATCATCATCATCATCATTTATTTATATAGCGCCACTAATTCCGCAGCGCTGTACAGAGAACTCATTCACATCAGTCCCTGCCCCATTGGAGCTCACAGTCTAAATTCCCTACTATAGACACACACTCACACACACAGACAGACAGAGAGGGAGAGACTAGGGTCAATTTTTTTTTATTTTTTATTGCAGCCAATTAACCTACCAGTATGTTTTTGGAGTGTGGGAGGAAACCGGAGCACCCGGAGGAAACCCACGCTGACACAGGGAGAACATACAAACTCCACACAGATAAGGCCATGGTCGGGAATTGAACTCATGACCCCCAATGCTGTGAGGAAGACGTGCTAACCACTACGCCACTGTGCTGCGTGTAATAAGTGTAATAAGGAAGTGACTGTGCAATATCTTATAAAAATGAGCAGACAGCTAAAGCAACAAAAACTAAAAATGCTGTCACCTGGTATGCCAGAAACAAACTGTCATGATGTTGAACCTGGGGACTATGTTATGATCCGCAATTTCTTACGCTCAGGTTGTTTAACAGACCGTTGGGAAGGCCCGTACCAAGTGCTGCTGACCAGTACTGCATCACTGAAGGTTGCAGAGAGAGACACTTGGGTCCATTCCACCCAATGCAGGAGAGTCAGTAACCCGGAGAAAGTGTGAGATAAAACTGAGACCGACGACACAGATCTGTCACTCGTAAATCTGTTCCGGGAGACCTAAAGCCTGCAGTCAAGACACCTGAAGCAGAGACGTTGCATCAGAACTATCTTTCCAGCTGTCACAGATTTAGGGTATTTGCTTACTGGTTTTTGCACTACTCACCAAAAAGGTGCGGAGTCTAACGTGTTCCTGGTCTTCACCAGGGACCCCCGCAAGGAAGTGTGGTCTTAGCTGCGGGAACACGCAGGTCGCGGCCCTCCAAGGGAGTAATCAGTGAAGCAGTAGATGAAAGCGGTGTCGTACAGGCCGGGTCCAAACCGTGAATTCAGGAGATGTCCAAGGGAAAGTTCAAAGCCGTAGTCAGGGTAGCCGGGTCGGGGTCAGAAGCACAGGAGGAAGAATCAAATATCAAGCCGAAGTCAAGTTCACAGGGAGCACAGAACAGGACTAGTAAGTAACAAGCCGGGTAATACACAGGAAGTGCTGGAAATGGTACACAGGAACGCTGGAGCTAGGATGAGACCTAATACTCTGGCACTCTCCATGTGCCAGATTGAGGCTTTTATACAGCTGCAGTCCAATCATTGGCGGTGGTGACGCTAAACACCGGAGTTACTAGGAAGCGTTCCGTTGCCTAGCAACGGAACGCGCGACCGCTGACCCGGAAGTACGCCCGGTTGCCTGGCAACCGAGCGCTCTGTCACAGAAGCAGAAAGTCCGTCTCTGTACGGCAGACATAGCACGGAGACGGCGTCTGACAGTACCTCCTCCCCTACTTTGTTGGATAGATCTTTGTTCGAGGAACTGTTTTAATAGCCGTGGGGCGTGGAGATCTTCTCTTTGCACCCAGGATCTCTCTTCTGGCCCAAAGCCTTTCCAATGTACTAAGAATTGGTGTCGTCCATGGAGGATACGGGAATCCAGGATGGGACTTACTTCAAATTCTTCACCTACTGTAGTACGAACAGGAGCTGGACGATGAGGTGACTGATGAAATTTATTGAGTACAAGTGGTTTGAGAAGAGAGACATGAAAGACATTGTGGATCTTCAAGGAAGGAGGTAACCGGAGTCTGTAGGTTATTGCATTGATCACATGTGTTATGGAAAAGGGGCCAATATAACGGGGAGCCAATTTTTGAGAAGGTACTCTCAACTTAAGGTTACGTGTGGATAACCATACTTTGTCGTGAACCTGTAAAAGAGGGACCAGTCTCCGATGGCGGTCTGCTGCTTGCTTATAGCATTGGGAAGTCTCTTGGAGTCTAGTTTTCATGTTAGACCAAATCTGAGAGAGGTTCTGCATGACATCCTCCACTGCGGGAACTGACGAGGAACCTTGGCTGGAAAAATCTGGGAGGGTGGGTTGGGAACCATAAACAATAAAAAATGGAGAGGCACCAGTAGACTCGTGATGATGAATATTGTGAGAAAACTCCGCCCAAGGTAAGAGATTAGCCCATTCTGCTCGGTTATCTGAAGAAAAACATCGTAAGAAGACTTCGAGATCTTGGTTAACCCGCTCCGTTTGACCATTGGTTTGCGGATGATAACCTGATGAGAACTTGAGGCCAGACCCAAGTATTTTACAAAAGGCCCTCCAGAATTTGGAAACGAATTGCACTCCACGGTCAGAGATGATCTCACGAGGACATCCATGAAGTCTAAATATTTCTTTAATAAAGATAGAAGCTAACTGAGAAGCAGATGGTAGAGCAGACAAAGGTACAAAGTGGGCCATTTTAGAAAATCTGTCCACAACAACCCAAATAGTGGTGCATCCATTACTGGGGGGAAGATCCGTGATGAAATCCATGGATATGCTTTGCCAAGGGAAATCTGAAATGGGAAGTGGTTGAAGGTGGTTGAAGGGGCCATTCTGGGGTACTTACAACGGGCACATGTATCACAAGAAGCCACAAAACTTTGTACATCTGAATGTAGTGTCAGCCACCAATATCTCCGACGAAGAAATTCATAAGTTTTCTTAACACCAGCGTGTCCTGTCAATTTGGAGGAATGTGCCCACCGGAGAGCTTTGATTGGTAAATTAGGCTCTAAAAAGGAACAGCCACTCGGGGGTGTCTTGCCCGTGGTTTTGGTAAGGGCGATAACCCTGGTCGGATTTAGAATGGGTAGGGGTTCCGGGGGAGTACAGAGATCCGTGTTGTCAAAAGATCGAGATAGAGCATCAGCTCGGATGTTCTTGGATCCTGGGTGGTAGGTCAGGATGATGTTAAAGCGTGCGAAGAAAGATGCCCATCAAGCTTGGCGTGGATTGAGGCTTCGAGCCTCGCTGATATAAAGCAGGTTCTTATGATCGGTAAGAACTGTTACTGGATGACGTGAACCTTCAAGTAAGTGTCGCCACTCCTCTAGGGCAGCCTTGATTGCTACTAACTCTTTGTCACCAATTCCATAATTCTTCTCGTGAGATAAAAATTTTTTGGAAAAGAACCCGCAAGGTAGATGAGAACCGTTTTTGGATTTTTGGAAGAGTACTGCCCCAACACCTATAGCAGAGGCGTCAACTTCTAGAAAAAAGGGTTCAGATTGATCCAGTTGAGAAAGGGCTGGAGCGGATGAAAAGGCCTGTTTCAGGAAATTAAATGCCTTTAGGGCGTCCGAAGACCAATTCCTGTGGTTGGCTGATTTTCGTGTCAGCACAGTTATTGGTGCAATAATGGAAGAGAACCCTTTAACAAATTGTCTGTAATAATTGGCGAATCCAATAAACCTTTGGATGGCCTTGGTGCCCTGGGGAAGAGGCCAGTTGGTAATGGCAGACACCTTTTGTGGGTCCATGCTTAATCCTGCTCCCCAAGGAAAGAAATTTGTTCCACTTCAAAGATACACTTTTCTAATTTGCAGAAGAGTTGGTTAGCTCGTAATCGGAGTAAGACTTCCTTAACCTGGTGTCAATGGGAGGCAATGTCTTGGGAAAAGACTAGGATGTCGTCCAAATAGACAACGACGAAGTGATATAAACAGTCTTGGAAGATCTCATTAACGAAGGATTGAAATACTGCAGGGGCGTTACAAAGCCCGAATGGCATAACTAGATATTCGAAATGTCCGTCCCGCGTGTTAAACGCTGTCTTCCACTCGTCTCCTTGACGGATCCGTACTAAATTATATGCCCCTCTGAGATCTAGTTTGGTAAAGATGCGGGCTCCACTAATCTTGTCGAAAAGGTCCATAATAAGGGGTAATGGATAACGGTTCTTAATAGTAATTTTATTTAGTTGCCGATAATCAATACAAGGGCATAGGGATCCGTCTTTTTTTTTGACAAAGAAGAATCCTGCTCTGGCTGGAGAAGATGATTTTCTAATGAACCCTCGGGCTAGGTTTTCAGATATGTATTGTGACATAGCTTGGGTCTCTGGTAAGGACAGGAGATAAGTCCTACCATGAGGAATCTGTTTTCCCGGAATTAATTCAATCGGACAGTCCCACGGGCGATGGGGTGGAAGAATCTCTGATCTTTGCTTGGAGAAGACGTCCTTAAATGCTAGATAGACCGAAGGTAATGTACAGGTTTTAGAATTCGTCTGAGTATGACAGACTTGAAAGCGTGGTGAGGAGATACATTGCTTATGACACTGCGGGCCCCAGGAAATAACCTCCGCACGAACGCAGTCAAATTGAGGAGAATGGTTCTGGAGCCAAGGAAGACCCAGTATCAGTGGGTTAATTGACTGTGGTAACATTAGGAATTGGATCCACTCTTGAACCAACAATTGAACCGCACTCTTGATGCTGGAGATGACACCATTGCTGACACAGTTACCATCCACGGCAGTGAGGGTAAGCGGTTGGGGCAGATCTTGGATGGTTAATTGGAGCTCTGAAGCAAGAGAGGCCGAAATAAAATTTCCTGCGGCATCGGAGCCCACGAAGGCAGAGGTTCGTTGGGGTCCTTAATTGGTCAAAAGCTGGACAGGCATGAGAAACTCGAGATTGGAGGTGGAGTAGGGAGTGGAAACGGTGACTCCTAAGGCGGCCTCCCTCTTACCGTCTAGGAGGAGGCGTTTCCCGGTCTCTTGGGACAGAGACTTAGAACGTGACCAGACTCCCCACAATATAGACATAATCTCTGCTTGAACAGTCTCTCGCGTTCTTCAGACGTTAGCCTAGAGCGGCCAAGCTGCATAGGTTCTTCTGTGGAAGATATGGGATTTTGAAATTGGGGAGCAAAACGGGGAGTCCATCTTGAAATTCTCTCTCTGAAACGAAGATCGATCCTGATACATAATGAAATGAGGGAGTCCAACTCCGAGGGGAGTTCTCTGGTAGCCAGTTCGTCCTTGATTCGGTCGGTAAGACCCTGCCAGAAGGAAGCAATGAGGGCTTCATTGTTCCATCGAAGCTCAGAAGAGAGGGTCCGAAATTGTGCGGCATACTGCCCGACAGACATAGAACCTTGTCGCAGGGTTAAGAGGCTAGATGCAGCAGATGAGACTCTGCCCGGTTCGTCGAAAACCTTCCGGAACATGTCAATAAAAGCCGCGGAGTCCTCCAGCAAAGGGTCATTGTGCTCCCATAACGGGGAGGCCCAGGCCAGGGCTTGCCCACTAAGTAGCGAAATTATGAAGGCTACCTTGGTACGTTCCGAGGAGAATGCTGAGGAGTTACACTTAAAGTGGCACACTGGTTAAGGAACCCTCTACATCTTTTTGGATCCCCGTCAAAGTTATCTGGGGAAGGTATTCTCAGTCCAGTAGTGGCGGCTGGAGGGGCAGCAGGAGCCATGGGAGCCACCGCAGAGCGAGAAGGAGCCGCAGATGGTTCCGTAGGAGGGGTTTGTTCTGCCCGTAGAGAGTCCAGGCGAGATAGAATTCCCTGCACACACTGGAGTAAACGAGCCTGGTCTGCCTCCCGCTGTTCCACTCGGCGACCCAGGTGGATAATGAGATCCCGAGTTGTAGGTTCACCTTTTCCATCTGACGTCATGGTCAGAGTATACTGTCACAGATTTAGGGTATTTGCTTACTGGTTTTTGCACTACTCACCAAAGAGGTGCGGAGTCTAACGTGTTCCTGGTCTTCACCAGGGACCCCCGCAAGGAAGTGTGGTCTTAGCTGCGGGAACACGCAGGTCGCGGTCCTCCAAGGGAGTAATCAGTGAAGCAGTAGATAAAAGCGGTGTCGTACAGGCCGGGTCCAAACCGTGAATTCAGGAGATGTCCAAGGGAAAGTTCAAAGCCGTAGTTAGGGTAGCCGGGTCGGGGTCAGAAGCACAGGAGGAAGAATCAAATATCAAGCCGAAGTCAAGTTCACAGGGAGCACAGAACAGGAGTAGTAAGTAACAAGCCGGGTAATACACAGGAAGCGCTGGAAACGGTACACAGGAACGCTGGAGCTAGGATGAGACCTAATACTCTGGCACTCTCCATGTGCCAGAGTGAGGCTTTTATACAGCTGCAGTCCAATCATTGGCGGTGGTGACGCTAAACACCACCGCCGGAGTTACTAGGAAGCGTTCCGTTGCCTAGCAACGGAACGCGCGACCGCTGACCCCGAAGTACGCCCGGTTGCCTGGCAACCGAGCGCTCTGTCACAGAAGCAGACGTCCGTCTCTGACACCAGCGATGGAGTGGGGGTTTTTGTTTTTCTTTTGTTCCAAGATTTTCCTTGTTTTTACTTTTTCTAGGACATTCTATTTTTGTAAAGGAGGATGGAGGACAGAGGAAGGTTCTGGCAGTGATATGGATGAGATGGAGATCGAGGAAAAATTACTAGAGTACTCAGAACAGCCCATTATCAAGCTTCGTCCAGGGGTTATGAAAAGGTCTGCTAGCTCAGGAACTCGGAGACAGTGTGAGGGGCTATTGTCTGATGAGTATTGTATCTGCAAGTTCTGTGACTCCCTAGTTGAAGAGAGATGCATCCAGCGATGCCAGTCCACCGGTAATCTGAATGTGGGCGGGCATCCTCTGGAGGATTATCACTCCTTGGTGGGTAAGGTCCTAAACCAAACTGAGTGCTGGGTGTGCTCTCACGTGCCGCAGGGGCAGCATAACATAGGACTAGTGCCATTCCCTTTAAACATCTCCGAAGTACTCAAATTGAGGGGTGGGAGGCCCATAGAGGGGAGGCACAATAACACTAGGTCCCCTAGTCTAAGGCTTCGACAATACTCTGTAGACAGATCTTTGCTGTGCTTAAATATCTCTCATGCAAAGCGTCTGGAGAATTGGGAAGCTGACCCATCAGATCAGACAATGGCTCGCCACGCTCATTTTAGAGGGAGACTTACAAGGTCACCAATAGGCAGGAATGTTGATGGAAGTCACAAATTAGGGCGTGTAACCAAACATAAGAAAGTATCCATTGGAAAAGTCTCTATAGATAACTGTAAGAATGTCATCCATGCTGACACGTGTCTTGAGCAAATGGAGACACTAGGCATGGGTAGTTTTATCAAAACTCTGTGTGATATAATTAATGGGCATACTGTTCCTTATGTTCTCCCTGATGATGTGTACTTTGTTTGTGGGAGAAAAGCTTATTTCTGGGTGACTCCGAGTTCCAAGGTTTTGTGTTTCTTAGCTAAACTGGTTCCTGAAATCATGACTATTACTCATGAGGAAATGGTTGGTATTCACAAGACTACATCACCACCATACATACACACACAGTATGAACACCGTGGCAAGAGAAATAGGATTCCTGGGGAGGAACCCATAGCTACAAAATTGATTAGTGAAACTGCTGGGTTTCAAGTTATGGTTGCTCTTGATCTCACCAGGACCGCTCGGGGAACATTAAACTTTAAATATATACAAGACCTAGCTAGATAGAGATAGACAATATCACCGAGATGAATGATGACACTTTCAGGTATACTGGAAGGGAGCTACAAGCATACAAGAAGGAGTTGGTGCAACATAGACTGGTACTAAATTATCTCACCTCTATTACTGGTGGGTATTGTGTGATGTTGGCCATCCAGTTTGGTGTCAAATGTTGCACGTACATCACCAATAATACAGAGGACCCTAAGGAGGTTATAGACCGGAAGATGGATGAAATTCAACAACTGAAATGGGAATTTCGAAGGAACCATAATTCTTCGTTATATGAGATCGGGGAAAAGGTGGCAGGATGGTTCTCGTGGTTGAATCCTGTGAAATGGTTCTCTGGTCTGGGGGAATGGGTACAGGAAATGGTTGCTAGTGTAGGTAAGCTCCTTCTCCTTATACTGGGTGTCATCTTAGCAATTGGCTTATGTGTCAAATGTGTTCCTACTGTGTTGAAGTGTGGAAAACAGTCTTCTAGGAGAAACACTGAGAACGAGACTGAAAGGGAGTTGCAAGATACCGAGATCATGGTCTGTGAAGAAGTGTTGTATAACCCTGAACTTGAAACAGTGATTAGGTGATAGTTTATTACACTATCAAAGGGTGGAACTGTCGAAGTCAGTAAATTGGATAAAGTCATTTTAATTAAAATCGAGCAAACTTGGTTGTCATTGTCTGAAAAGATGCGTATGGCACGCTGCGGCGTGGAAGGGCATACGCAGCCGCAACACTTGGCAACAACAGTATTTACGCTTTTACATACATTCACACCAACACACACATTTGTAAAATAGTACACATTAATGGTAGTTGCAACACATAGTTATTTATGTCGAAATATAGTAGTGTTTATGTGTAATATTATAAGTTATATGCTTATTAGTGATACATATGGTTCAGGTTAAAAGAAATGTGTCATGTCTTATATCATATTAATCCCCTTTACATCAGCAACTGTTCGGTGCATTCGGCGAAGAGTTCACACATTGCATACTCTAGATATTGATGTTAGGGAATAAACCTTTAATATGATATTAACTGTCAAATGCAAATGGATTGATTGTAATTGGAGTGTGGCGGTAAGAACAGAGCAGTTTGGCGGGAAGAACAGAGCTCATCCCCTGGTGAGACCCCCACCTTTGGATTCCTTAGATTGAATCAGCCTATGATGTGTAACCCCCTGGACCCTCCTGATGCCTGGACCAATAGAAGCAAGCTATACCACCTGCATTGTTTCACTGTATCTCTGTTTGCATATAAGCAGTAGCTATCATGTAGTGTTCAGTCACCTAGACCACAGACTTCAGGAGTGAATGACTGTACACTGGATCCAGAGCGCCTGCGATAAGTAACGGTTGTACTTATTATTATTTCGCTTGAATATAATCTGCTACTTTTTGAGAATAAATATTTGTGCGTTGGAAACACAAATCGAGATTCGACAATCGTTATTGGATAGCGACAAAACGCTCATAACACTCTGCACATTTATTCCTTTATCAGCTGACAAGTCCAAGTCCTAGCTGTCTTAATGAGCTGTAATATATTTTTAAAGTTGGATGGTAGATGTGTTTGTTGTTTCCTTTGTAAGTGATTTTTCATTTAACTGTGTTAATAATAAAAAATGGATGACATGTGAGGACCACAAGCAACATCTGCTACATTGAGAAAGTACAATCACCACTTCACTGTCCTGTACAATGCAAATTGCTGATTTTATTTTTCACTTCTTCTTTGTTTACTATGAAATCCCCCCAATGTTTTACAAATTGTCCTCCCTACTCTCCCTCTATGGCATTATTTTAAGATGGACTACATCTAGTCAGTGGTGGATTAAGATAATCTGGATCCCTGATGCTTCTTTATTGCCCATGTGGCTGCCCCACAAACTCCCACCCACACCAATGAATTCCAGTAGTAGTCCTGCATCACACTCCCTTATCTATTGCCCCATCACTACTCCTTTCCCCTCTAATTAACACTCACTAGAATTTATTTCTGTTCTTGGTTTGTAAATAATATCCTTAACCTGTAGGCACAAAATGTTTCAATCTTACAATCATGTACTCTACCTCTGAATTCTTCTGCTTCTTGCAACTATTGATATAACTAAACTCCATCCATGACCAAACAACCTCAATCTCCTGACAATACAAGAAAAATGGTTTACACAATCAGACACTGCCTCACTTGTAGCCAATTCAAATGGTGGCTCCAACAACTCTTTTCTCTCAGTGTTGACACACAAAAAATGCACCTGCAAAGTCAAATGTCCTCAGAGGTAGTCTCATTCTTTTCATGACTTTCCACAAATACACTGCCATCTGCCACTGCTACTAAAAAGCTTTGGCACTACCAGAAAAATATACTTCTACAAGCAAACACCTCTTTAATACATTCAAATTTCTTCTTAACTCTCCCACACCAAACCCTCCAACCATCATCACTGTCCAAGATCGTGCTTCCTGCTTCGAGGACAAGATTAACAAGAAATGATATCCTCTTTCACAAGCAACAACCTGCACAATTCTTGTACCTTCTTGTGTCTTCTCTTTATTTGATCCCACAATTTAGGATTAAGCATTTTTTCTATTCTCCTCTCCCACTCTATTGCTTGTCCTCTTGACTGTATCCACCCAAAAATCAATTGATAATTGTCTCATGTGCTAAAATTTGTAATCTCTCCCTCTCCACTGGTAACTTTTAGTCATTAACAACACATGTGGTTATGACTCCTATTCTGAAAAAACTCAACCCAGATTCTCTGAAAACTCATGTCTGTATGGCAATGTTGGATCTAATCAGTCAGTTCACCTGTAAACATCAGTTTACCAGTTTATGAGCTCATCAGCCGTAGAGAAGAAAAGACATTGTAAGTTCTGTGTGTGCAATTAGCTCTACCTTATTGTTTACAAATTCACATACTTATAGCACTCTGGTTACACAAAATCACGTACTTCAGCAAACTACGACCCTAACTGTCTTATCTTTGTCTTAACCCCTCATTGTGCATGATTTTGTTACACAGACCTTGCTACATTCTCACAGGAATTCTCCCAAGGGGGCTGGTGGTTTATCTCCTGTCTGCCATATCCAAGGTCATGGGCACAGCTTCTTGCAAACAACAAAATAATAATGAATAACTTCTACAAACTAACTGCATGTAAGCTGTCTTTAAGCTGTACAAGGACAAAATGGCTGTAAGGCAACAAAATGCCGTCAGCTTAACAAAGTCACATTTCTCATTTCCCATCTTTTTAGTCATTATTTACCATATACTACCTATCAGAGATCACATTCTTGCTGTCGCTTACAATGGGTACTTATACACATACACCTTTCTAACAGAACATATGCATAGGGATGCCTAAAACTAGATACATCCCCCACCAATAGCAAGTCCATGATCCCTCTTCTAGCTGATATTAATAGATGGTCAATGAGTTGACAACCATCTTGCACCCGCTGCATGTCCTGATATCAGATCTTCTCATATATCAGTAAACATGAGAGGCTCTGGGGCCTCTTGTGCTTTTTTTATGTCTCCTAACCATGGATTTCATAGGGAAGAAAAAAATGAAAAGGGTGGGGGGAAATACACAGTGCGCTCGGCAAGTGTTATATGTCACTTATTTCACAATTGAAGGGATTGTCCATTGTGCTGTATATCTTCATAAGGATAGGATATCTCTACATTACTATTGGCTTTCCTTTCTAGACTGGTACACATCTACAGCATCTACAGCAAAAGAAAATACAGTGCAATCAACATTCCTATTGCTAATATCATTGAACACCACTCTCTGGTGTCCCTTGGACCTTTAAGTAACTTGTAAAATACTTTACTTAGACTCTCCTTGTCTGAAGATCTTGCAGTGGGATGCGTGTATCCAGGTGTCATTTCCCTGTACTTCCACTGCCATGTGAGTCATCAATAAGACCAGGAAAGGACTCTCATTTAGGGGTCCAAGACTCTTCCTGACGTGCATTTTCACAACCACCCAGTCACCTGGTTGCAGTTTGTGGGTACCTGTATCAAAATTAAGGTCTGGAATGGAAGAGAACACTTGACCATGTATCTCAGTTAGTTTTTTCTATAATAAAGCAACATAGTTCAACAAATCACCATGTACATGTTGTAGTTGCAGTGGAAAATAACAGCCTGTTCTCTGTGCTGTGCCAAACAGAATCTCATTTGGAGCTAAACCTGTGTCTTTCCTAGGAGTGTTTCTTACTGAGTGCAGGGCCATAGGTAAACATGAGATCCATGGCAGGCCTGCTTCGGCAATTATTTTCTGCATTTTCAATTTCAGAGTACCATTAAGGTGCTCCACACATCCCGAACTTTGGGGTCTGTAGGGGGTGTGAAGGGCAGATATGATTCCCATGTCTTTTAACAGTTCCTGGAATCCTTGGTCCGTAAAATGTGTCCCTCTGTCATTTTCAATGACCTCTGTTACCCCATATTTCAGATTACCTCACTCATAATTTTCTTGGCTACTGTTTTAGTATTTGCTTTCCTATACAGCCATGCTTCCAGCCAGTGACTAAAAAAGTCGACACAGGCGAACACATTCTCCAAGCCCAAACATTTGGGAAGTTGTATAAAGTCTATCTGTATCCTCTTATGGAGATACTGTGTCTGGGGTGTGCTTTTCTGTGGAGTTGGAACAGATTTACCCGGGTTAATCTGTGCACAGATTAGGTATCCTGCCACTAACGCCTGTGCTGCTTGGGCGAACCCTGGTGCTATCCATAACCTGCTAGTGAGTGCAACCATAGCATCTTTCCCCAGATGCACTTTCCCGTGTGCTATATTGGCCATAATGGGATAAAGTGCTTTTGGCAGACACAAATACTGACCTTTACACCACTCTCCTTGCACTTCTAGTGCTCCATGTTTTGCCCAAGGCTTTTGCTCATTCTCTGTTTCTTGTTTATGCATAAGTTGGAGTTTGGTACAGTCAAACTTGGGGTCAGGGGGTCCACATGTAAATAGACTCCCCTTGGGGTACTGGGGCTATGGCGGCTTCTTGTGCGGCCTGGTCTACCAGTATATCCCTTAGCTTCGGTGGTAGTGTCTCTGTGTGTGCCTTCACTATCATCACTGACAGTTTGGAAGGCAGCTTGAATGCGGTGATCAGTGCCCTGGTTTGCTTGCTGAACCATTAAAGTCCCTACTTTTCTATATAGGGCCACAGTCATGCGCAATTTCAAACGCATAGCTTGAATTAGTGTAAGTGTTTACTCTTTGTCCTTCTGCATATATGCATGCAAGTGGCAGAGCCTTCAGGTCAGCTTCATGTGCTGACATGGGACTCGGTAGAGTCTGTTGAATCAGTATTTCTGTATATGTGGCTAGAACACATCCTGTATGAGGAAGGCCATCTATGTAATAGCGTGAACCATCTACAAAAAGAGTGATGTGTATCTTTAATGTCAGATAAAACTAGAGATTCTTGTCTCATTAGTTCTACACAATCATATTCAGAAAAAAATTTGTGTGTATATTTTTTTCCTTCTTTTTCAAACAGGGATTCCCCCGCTAGGGGAACCAACTTTTGAAACTGGGATTCCCCCACTAGAGGAACCCTGATGTGTCCTCCCATCTTTTGAAATATGCAAAAATAATACTGCTTCATATTTAGTAAGTCTGACTGGTGACAACTGTTTTGTTTGTGCTAGGTTTAAAAATTTCTGTCACAGCATGCGGTACCATTAAGTTAACTGGGTGTCCTAGCACAATATCTATACTCTTTTCAAGCACTACAACAGCTGCAGCTACTGCTTTTAACACAAGTAGGTGCTGCTCATATGATTGGGTCTAATTGTGCAGAGTAGTATACAAGTGACCTTTGTTTGTGACCATATATCTGTGTCAGTGCCCCTTGTGCATGTGCACTGACTTCATGACAAAATAATGTGAAAGGCTTGTCATAATCTGGCAAAGTCAGTGCTGGCGCTGAAGTTACTACAGCTTAAAATTGGTTAAACATGTGGTTCTGCTCAGAGGAGAGTGTAAATGGCTTACTATCATCCAGAAGTGCTAATGCAGAAGCACGGATAATAGCTCATAAAGTCTTAGGGCCTGATTTATGGAGGAACGGATCTTATCTTTCCTCATTGTAAATTGGGCTGAGTACTTTAGGCAGAGCTGGATTAAGGTTTTGGGGGGCCCGGGGCACTTAAGACCAGGGGGCCCCTAAGATCTAAAATTAAGGCTGTGGTTCCCAAACTTTTGCGGCACCCTTAGAGTCATCCACACACTCTGTGCCCCTGCATCATCTCTACACACTCTGTGACCCTCTGCATCCATACACTGTGTGCCCCTGCATCGTCATCCACACACTCTGTGCCCCTCTGCATCCACACACTCTGTGCCCCTGCATCATCATTCACAAACTCTGTGCCCCCTGCATCCACACACTCTGTGCCCCTGCATCATCATCCACACACTCTGTGCCCCTGCATCATCATCCACACACTCTGTGCCCCTGCATCATCTCCACACACTCTGTGCCCCTGGATCATCTCCACACACTCTGTGCCAATGCATTATCTCCACACACTCTGTGCCCCTCTGCATCCACACACTCTGTGCCCCTCTGCATCCTCACTCTGCCCCTTCTTCATTCTTTTGCCCCTCCAATGTTGTTTCCTATCACCATTCCCATTTCCTATCACCATTCCTCTCCGTTTCTTTACTTACCATACTTGACCTTCTTTCTTCTATTTCTTCTGTCTTTTCTTCTTTCTTCTTACCAATTCGGCGGTGCCTGGGACCCAGCATCCTCTCTCCTTGCCGCTGCTCACTGAATGTCGGGCGTGATATATATATTAATATTAGTACAGGTACTTGTAAATTGTACAAGCACCTCTGTATAAAACGCATGTAAAATAACGCCATTGGGTATAAGGCTATAGGCATTGACACATCCTGCATTACATCACCTACAGCCCACATTATGACACTTACAGCTCTCCCAGAGGGCTCGTCTAGGTTGTCTGCATAAGACAAATCATTTGTTTCACAAACTAAAATACTATACATTAAAACAATCATCAAAGGCCCACATTAAAATGGATATTGACACCACACATTAAAACTAGCATTGAAACTGCGCATTAAAAATAGCATTGATAACGTACACTAAAACTAGCAATAATACCGCAAGCTAAAACTAGCACTGATACTGCAAGCTAAAACTAGCACTGATACTGCACGCTAAAACTAGCATTGATACCGCACTTTAAAAATACCATTGATAATGCACATTAAAACTAGCAATGATACCGCACATTAAAACTAACATAAAAAATAAACATTGATAACATAACACCAATTTTGACTATATATATATATATATATATATATATATATATATATATATATATATGTATATATGTGTGTGTGTGTGTGTGTGTGTGTGTGTGTGTGTGTGTGTGTGTGTGTGTGTGTGTGTGTGTGCAGCCATGTAGTATATATCATGCAGTACCCTCTATTTTATTAATCATCATTAAAGTAATTATCGAAGCCTGCCACTTATATTAAAGCTTTAATTAGATTATTTATTTATTTATATAAAAATATTTATGTGTGTATGTATATATATATATATATATATATATATATATATATATATATATATATAAAATCGGGCATTGATGCTACCAGTCTAATTTTAATGTTCAATGTATATTTATTGAAAAATAACTGATAAAATAAATAATCATATGTATATACATATTGAAGAAGACCCTTCATAGTAGGATTATTGCTTTATTGCTTGATTAAATATGTCAAATGTAGCCTGAATATATATATATATATATATATATATATATATATATATATATATACACACTCTTACTGCAGTAGTTGGCTACATATTTAATCAAATAGTCAAGTAATAATCAAGCTATGAAGGGTCTTCTTAAATATGTATATACATATGATTATTTATTTTATCAGTTATGGTTCAATAATATAAATATATGTATATACATAAAATAAATAATCATATGTATATACTTATTTAAGAAGACCCTTCATAGTGAATGGCATATTTATTTATATATGATTTTCTTTTTGTTCTATGGGGACTCACCTTCTCTCCATCATGTGAAGGGTGAGCTGCTGCACATGCGCAGCAGCTCCATTTCGGCCATTTTAGATGGTCCAGCAGCTGCGGGCCATCCTCTCTCCAAGGGCCCCCCACATAACCTCACCTGTTGATAGCAGCCGCGGTGCTGCTGACAGAGAGTGGATGCATGCATCAGTGGGGACCCCGCATCTGACAGCTGTCAGACAACAACTGACAGCTGTCAGACAACAACTGACAGCTGTCAGACAGCAACTGACAGCTGTCAGACAACAACTGGCCGCTGTCAGACAACAACTGACAGCTGTCAGATGCGGCGGCCGGCGGGATCCCCACTGATGCATGCATCCACTCTCTGTCAGCAGCACCGCGGCTGCTATCAACAGGTGAGGTTATGTGGGGGGCCCTTGGAGAGAGGGGGGCCCGGGGCACGTGCCCCCTGTGCCCCCCCTTAATCCGGCCATGACTTTAGGTAGAAACGGGGGAAGATAAGACATTTGCAATACAATAAGGAACACAAAGTCGATAAACACACCCACCTTCAGTCCTTTATGCAACGGAATATAAGATGCAACGGATCTTAAGCAATTAACTGACTTAAAAAGTTCCGCTACGTTAACTTCTGCTACGTTAAGATAACAGATGTATACATCACGCCAAATGTGGGAGGTCCAATGAGTTTGTTTACAAATTTTAAAATACAATCCATTGTGTATTTATGCAGGACAATTGTAACCTCATTATTTCTTTTCACATCTACAGTACATGTTTTGTGAATCTGGAACAAATGACTTTGGAGTGTTTTTAATGACCTAAATCCACACACCTTCTTACTCTGCTACATGAAAGAAAGATCATATAATGGGTTTGTTTGTGGTTGTGTTGAACTTAGCGCATGTCAATGCATGTACTTCGCTAGCCTAAATAAATATGCATAATTAATCTTTAAAATGTACGATGCCTCCTCCTCCAGAGCAGCCAGAAGACCCGCGCCGAACCGGAGAAGAGGCGCTGCCTGCTGGAGGGTCTGGAAGACCCGGAAAAGAAGAAGGAAGAAGGAAGACGGCGTGGCAAGCTGAGATTCCTGCGCGGAGCAGGTAAGTAGCCTCAGCGTTAGGTCGGGCACTAGACCCGTGGCCACGGTCAGGCATAAGGCCCGTGCAGCAACTATTAGGGGCACAAGGTTCAGGGAATTGGGCACTAGGCCCCGATAAAGTAGTGGGCCAGTAGGCCATAAGTCTTAAAGGGCACAAGGCCCTGTTAGTTAGCTAAGTAGGGGGGGCTCAGAGCCCCAGGTGTACAAAGGCACAAGGCCCTTAGGTAGGTAGTGGCCTAGAGGCCATAGGAAGGCCACAGGGCCTTAGTAGGGGCTGGTAGCCCATAGGCTGAGAAGGGCACAAGGCCCTAGTAGTTAGAGAGGGAGGCCTCAAGGCATGAGTAGGCAGGGGCTAGTGCCCCTAGGTAGAAGGGCACAAGGCCCTAGATAGTGGGCTCAGAGCCCTGAGTTAGAGAGGGGGTTGAGGCCCATACTCAGAGTGCAAGGCTCTGTAGGCAGCTGGACAGAGGCCCATGGTGTGTAGGGCAGAAGGCCCTGGTGGTGTGGCAGAGGCGTGAGAGCCTTGTGAGTGTAGACACGGTCCTGTGTGAGGTGAGCACACGGAGTTAGGAGGTACAGTAGAGCGGAGGCTCCTGTGGGTGCTGTAGCAACCGGCTGGTTGGCTAGCAGCGGTGTGCTCTGGTGAGTAGCGTGCAAGTACTGTATACTGTATTTATTCTGTCTATGCGGCGAGTATTGCCTGTATTACTGTATCTTTGGGTGTGCTACATAATTGTGTCCATGGGGCAAGACGTCAGGCCCCCATTAAAGGTAGGTTCTTGTTTCCTGTGTTTTCCTGTGCTAACCCGTGCTGTGGGGGACAAGTGTAGTTACCAGCTTACACATAGTCAGGGAAGAACATACGTAGTTTTCCCGTCCCTTAGGTCCCTGGGGTCGCGCTGGTTCCCAGAGGGGGTGACTGAGTGAGTCTGTGGCAGTGCAGCACACCTTGAGGCAGTTCCAGGGGCGGCTCGTGGTTCTGGTTGAGGGTCCCCAAGCCCGAGTTCCATGCAGGTTATCCTGTGGTTCTGGGTGTAAGGATACGTGTTCGATACCCGAGTACAGGCAGTCGGGCGGTTCAGTTTTGATCGGCTGTTCCATGCGGCAGTCGGCTCGCGGGTTAGTGTGCTGTTCCAGCGAGCCTCAGTTGGGCCTGGTGCAGCTGGTCCTTAGGGTCCGTGGGTGACCCCATCGTAAGGAGACAGTCTCCTTTGTTAGACCTGGGTGAGGGGGTTAGAAACCGGCCTCCGGTATAGTCCGTGAACACCGGCTGGTGTTCCCCATAGTGCTTATGGAGTAGTTCCGTTAGTGCACCACACCTAGTTAGTCATAGTTGTTTGACTTAGTTGCGTTGCCGACCATTAGAGCGTTGTTAGGGTCGGGTCGCTGTTGTAGTCAGTTTAGCGTTTGTGGGTGCCCATCTTAGTCTCACTGAGAGTGCAGAGGGAGGCTGTGTGTTCCTTGTCATCCACAGGTGTCGGGGAGGTGCAGGAGAAGCGGATCGGAAGTGGGAGTGTCCCGGTGGGTATCACGCTCGATTCCCCCTTTCGGTTAGGCCCTCACCGGGAGGTGTGCGAGGTACTTGAGGCGGGACTAGTCCTGGTCTCAAGTGCCTTGGCGAGAGCAAAGTGAGGAGGCGGCAAGGGGGCTTGGACTGAGAGTGTCCTTGTTCATTGCCGTATTCTCGGACAGCCCTTACCTGGTAGGCACGGCCATAATCTCTGTCTCTTTCTTAGAGGGACGTGGTTGGAGGTGACAAGGGTTGCGGCTGCTGATCTGCTGAGATCGAATATCGGAAGCGGACTGGAGGTGACCATCGTTTACAAGGTAAGTTCTTTTGTGTTGTGTCTGTCCTGTCATCCGCAGGCGCTACACATGCATAGCATACTCTTCCACACACACACACACACACACACACACACACACACACAATCTCCACACAGATTAAGGGCTTTAGTCTGGATTAGAATTTATGACTGTCTTTATAGGAAGTGGGAGAACTACCCACTAGGCCAACCTGAAAGGTGAAAAACCCCAGAGAGCACCAACAATACAGCATGCGTGCTACACAGGCAAATGACAATTAAAAGTACTCATCATTATTCACACAAATTGCAGACAAAATTACAATGTCACTGGTAGCTCAATGGTTAGCACTTTGGACTCACAACATAGCAGCCATGAGTTCAAATACAAACCATACTCAAAACAATTGTCTGTACATTGGGGACTGGAATCATTATGCTAAAAAAAATGCAGAAACTTCACTCAATGGTTTTATTGTTTACATTTGATTTGTTCTACTGCATTGTAAAATATGCCTTACTAATTACCCTGTATTGTAAAAAACTAATTTTTTGGGTGGAACTTTCGAAAAAGCCTCAGTACCCACAGTTCACAGGCACATTATTATGTGCATGCTGACATCTATTACTACGAATGGACTAAGAGGGGGAGGGGGGGATTTGTAGGGGACAGCCTCCTTGGAGTTAAATGCTACATTGCCTGCCATCCGACTTTCATCTGGATCCACGGCGTACACGTTATGTTATGTACTCCACTTTATCCAAACACAACAGACCGCTTACCACACTCCATTACCTTGGAGCTTTGCTTCGCTTGCACTTCTGCCTTACACCACTTACGCCACTTCTGGGTACAGTTTCTATTTTCCATGTTCTCTTCAATGTGTGACTGGCTTTGCTCTGACACTGGAACGTAACCTTGGACTATCACTACAATGACACGTGATTTGGGATAATTGTGAAATAGCTAGGCCATTTGTCCTTTTGGAATTTGTCTTGCACACAGGGCCTCCAGATGCCATACCTCTCACAGGGGTGGCTTGCTGGTGGAGGGCACATGTTCATTTTGGATGACATGCAAACAGCAAATGAAAATCTTTTATGCTAGAGAACTGATAATGGAGTTGTAAACAAACCATCTTATTTAAATGTTTCTTTTTGAGGATTATTATATACTTTTTCCTTGATCCTTACACCCACATGTTGGGTAATTAGATGAATGAAGAGACACACACCAATGTTTTTTTTGTAAAACAACATCTATATATTTAAAGTGTGGAAATGTTTGACAACTATTTACAAATAACCTAAAAATATTTACATTAAAAGAAAATAAATAATATGAACAAAACATTAGAACAATGCGGCCCAGTAGGCCATGTTAAATGCAAAATCCGCTGTCAAGCGGGCTTGCTGGTTGTGGAGGCGTTGCAGGTCCTCCATAAATCGGCGCAGGTGGGCCATGAGCTCCAATGCCGTTGGTGGTGGGGGAGGCCACATTTGCCCTTCCTCCATGGGTGCTGAGAAGAAACAAAAATCAAAAATAAATATACATCCCAACCTGATTTGTCAAGCAGGCAGGACTTACTAGAGATGTGTACTCTTTTTGTCATTACTTTCAAATGTTAGTCCTCTAGATACAAATGCATTGGGCCGCACAATAGACGTTGATAAGGCTTTGGTGTATCATTTGGATTGATGTACTACATTCTGGTGTGGCCCGGGGAGAGGGCCGTGGACAGGGTGCTCTTACCCCCATTATAGGCCCCAGGGCAAAGCACTACAATGGGCCACTACCTACACAATCACTCACAGGAATTAAAAAGATTTTGGTTTATATTTGAATTTCAAAACAAGTGATTAATATACTGACAAGTTGACCAGGCTAGCGGGCCCATTTTTTATGGCCCTGCCCTGCGTGGCCATGTGTTAAGATGGCTCTGGCTGTGGTTTGAGTGTTTAATGTACATAAAATTTGTAGGCAGATATTATGCTTTAAACCTGTGGCATTTATGTCACCATTTAATCAACATGTGTCACAGCAGGGATTATGTACAAGTATAATGGACATCTCAATCTTATCAAATTATGTCCATCACTTATCGCAAATACTTACTATCTTCAAAGCCCTCTGCCTCTTGGCTGCCCGATGCTGCCTCCTCCAAACTCTCGTCCTCCGGGTCAGCCTGCTCCTCCTCTAGCACTCCCACTGGCTGGTGCTGCTGGTCGTCCTCCTCCTCCCGCACTCCCACCGGCTGGTGCTGCTGGGGCACCTCCTCCTCCCGCACTCCCACCGGCTGGTGCTGCTGGGGCACCACCTCCTCCTCCTCCCGCACTCCCACCGGCTGGTGGTACTGGGCCTCCTCCTCCTCCTCCTCCTCCAGCACTACCAGCGGCTGGCGCTGCTAGTCGTCGACCTCCTCCTCCTCCACCACTGCCACTGCCACCGCCACCGCCTCCTCCTCCTCCTCTGCTTGCGCCTCCACAACCGCCCGGTGGCGTTGCCGGCGTTCCCAGCGTGCCCGGTCTGTCGTAAATAAGGGAAAAAAATTAAAAAGGGTAATGTTAACATAATAATGTTGACAAGCTTAATAAACCGATAGTATTATGACAATTAGGTGATCATACATGTTTAATAAACGTTGCACTGCCAGCAGACACAAATATTAACTACTACAAAAGCAAGGAGTTAAACATGATGAACACAAAGCAGTTCACATGACCTGTCACAAATGTTTGTTTTTTTCATACAGATGTGGAATTTCTCAGTGGCCTAGTGGTCATCACTTTGCTCTCACAGCACTGGGGTCATGAGTTAAAGTCCCTGATTATTGCTTCATGTGTGTGGAGTTTGGCGGTTTGCTCCATACTTGCATGTGTTGTCTACCACCCTCCCCAAACATACTACTTGGTAAGTAATTTGGTTTTAGGAGAAGGAGTAGGCTTTGAAATGTTGGGGAATTTAAGTCTGCAAACTCCAATGGGGCTGGTAATGATGTAAATTAGTCAGCTTTTTACAGGACCACTGAATTAAAGGAGGGATCTCAAATACTTTGGATGTTGAGTATACTTTGGGAATCATCCTTTGTTGGGACTACCTCACATTGTAAATAGGAAGTTAAATAATGATTGATGAGCTAGATTTAGTAAAGTATGTAATCTGTTTGCACCTTATAGGACCTTCAAATAATTTTACAAAAACGCTTAGGTATTTGGGTTTACAAACGTGCCTTAAAAATGTTTGCCCAACTCATCTGCCACTCCAATCTGTTTTTAAGGTAATGTCAACAAGTTACAGCACTCGGGTCAAGAGTTGGAAAGCCTGATTCCAAAAACCACCCTTAATGTTCTGAAGTTTCTCTCAAAAACATTTAGGACAGTAAATTGTCAGCAGACAAATGTAGGAGACAGGAGACAAAGCATTTTGTGTGCACTGGAAGGAAATGACCTTTATAGTGTGCTTGCACATTGATATGTAGGCCATGTCAGGTAATTAGGCTGAACATATTTTCAAACATATCGCACATGTACACATGTTTATTTGCGATTAATAGAGAACTCACTTCTTATAACCTTCTGCCGGAGCTCTTCAAGGATCTGGGGCTGGCGGCATCGGAGATCGCTCCACCGCTGTTGGAGCTGAACTATCGTTCTCCGGCTCTGATACCGCAGGCGGAGGTGTCTGCGGACCCTTTCATAGGCCCGCAGTTTCACCTCATTGCTGATATATCGCCCTGAGGGCACGTTATCCATGCCCTCGGTGAGGACACAGAGCTCACAACGAGAAAAGATGCTGGACCTCATGTTAAATCTGACAAAACACCTTTACAGTATTCTGCGCTCTGATTGGTTCTCAGAGCACGTATGGACGTGCTCACGTCACACACGGATCTTTCAGACACCTGTGTGTGTAATGGTTGGCTCTCCCACCAAAAACATGGCGCCCGTCACGGATGAGACGAGTACTCTGTGCTCTGCAATTAGGAAGAGAGTGTACACCTGGTTTATTAATACAATCCTGCTTTTAAACTCACCTGGACTTTGCTTTCCTTCCTGTTAATTTGGTATTTTGCAGGCCACGTCAAACAGAAGATTGATCCTTTGTTTCTTACAACACAAACAAACAATAAGTTCAAATTTATCAGACATATTGTAAGATATACCAAATGTTTGACTCTAATAATGTAGGCATGTGTTTATCCAGAAATATGTGTGTCCTAGCTGTAATGAATCAGTTTTAAAAAGTGGTCTTGCCCTCAGATTTTACTGGGAAAGAATACAATAGTAGGCTACACTATGCTAAGTACCTGTACTTTATCCATATCCAATTCACTAAAATTTTTATGTTAGCATTGTTGATCACATTACCTGACCTTTGATTTCAATCTTGTTTTGTTTTGTTTTTTGCCAGGCCACACCAAGCATTAGTCACTTTAAAATAGAATTTATTTGGCTTTTTGTGAAAACATAAAAAAAGTAAGTATAAATACTTCACATATCTTGTAGTATATAGCAATTGTTTGTATCTCCTAATGTAGGCATGTGTATATGCACAAATATGTGTGTCCTAGCTGTAATTAAACTGCTATAAAAAGGGGCCTTGCCCAGGGCTGGATTAAGGCTCTGGGGGGCCCGGGGCACTTTAGACAGGGGGGCCCCTAAGATGTAAAATGGTTATCATTTTAGACAAATACACAAGCACTACTGTGTGCACTGCTGTCAGATGCACAAAGCTCTGCCTTTAGGAGCAGTACACTGTGAAGCAGGACATACCTCCCAACTGTCCCTGTAGTTGGACCAAATTCTGAGTACGCGAGACAGTCACCCAAATTTAGGACTGCCCCATCAGATGCAGAACAGTTGACAGACTGTCTTCCTCTCTCCCACCTGTTCTTGTCACTTTCTCCACCTGTGGCTGCTGGTGTCTTTAGCTCAGTTGCTGCTTGTCTGGATTCTGGAATGCTGGAGGCCCTAATTGGGAAAAGTTTTTAGAAAATTCCAACCAGCCCCAGCATTAAAACAATAGTATTCCCATTTAATATATAAACATATTTCCCTCCCTCCAAACAGGCCTATCAATAAATTAAATGGCATTTACATTTAAAAATTATAACCATTTCCCACAACCATCCACAGCATTAAATAATTCATATTCACATTTAATAAAAAAGACCTGATTTTCCCCAAACATCCCCATATTCATTTATTAGCTTCCAAACCACCCTAGCATTAAATGTAAAGGTCCAATCACCCCATCTTAAAGTGATAGACCCCACTATTAAATTGCCCCACCATCACCCCACAATAAAATAGCACCCATTAAATAATTAGCACCCACCTGCAATCCACCATAAAATTAATAACCTGCCTCCCACATTATATTATGAACCCCTCTTCCCTCACACTTTTTATAAACAAACTACCACTTCGCACACACACATTATATTAACATACTACCCCTCTCACACACACACATTATATTAACATACTATCCCCACTAACTTTGTTCTATCTGCGCGCTGTAAGACCTTGTTTCTCTTCACACATGGGACGGCACCTGTCACGTGTTGCACGTCCCATGTGACACCAATAGCAGGCCACACAGGGGATGGGGGAGACGGATTGAAAGGTGGCTGGTCTCGGAGGAGGGGCCAGCCACCAATAGAGATCTGGGCCAGTGCAGGGACCGGACCAAAATAGTATTTTCTTTTCTGTCTGGCCTAGCGGGCATATGCCCCCCAACTCCCCGTCCCTGAAACTAGAATTGATACCGCACTTTAAAGAAAAAAGAAACACTGATAAAATGACATCAGCTCTGACTAATATATATACATATATATATATATATATATATATATATATGGTAGAAAAACAAACCAGATAACTACAAGTGGCGCTTAACCCAATGTATGGATATTAGCACAAATACAAAATTGCATATGTGTATACAATATATAAGGTACTCAAATAATATATAATATATAAATACAGTGAGAGTAACACCTCCACAAATGTACGTGTGGCAGCCAACCTTCAGAAACGGATGGTTAGTCCGAAAAACGTAGTAATATATATATATAAAGAAGGGCGGCGCCTTCAGGTGTATAGACAGTGTATATAAACACTAAAGTACACAAAATAGTCCAGAGTGGTAGATATAACAGAACAGTGTCTGTATAAATGCACCGCAAGTGAATCATGAAATTGATGTGCAGGATAAAAGCATCAATTGACATATATTGATCGTGCAAAATAATAATAAGTGGCGTGCGTACCAGATATATAAAATAAAACCGCTTATCTGTATGGTAGCTCCTTAGAAATCCCGGAGTATAATCTGTAGCCAAATCTCCTTAGCGATGGAAAAATGTATGTTCTAAAACAACCGCAACACCAATCTCATCCGCTCATCATAAAAAGGAAATATATAAAAGGCCATATGGTGTAGTATTTTATAAAAACATTTTAATCTTACTACTCCTGATGAAGTTCATTAATTGAACGAAACGCGTTGAGCCCCTATACTATATCTGGAGACTACTGGCTACACTGCTACACCCTGAGACATATACTTTTAGAATATCCTGCACCTAGCTTCTGTGTGGAGCCTGCTGAGGGATTTCTACTACCCAAGGGGATGAGACTGCAGACCAGTTACTTACAGATAAGCCTATCTAAAGCATATATATTGTGAGTTTGTACTCTAAATGCTATACCTGATTAAAATGTTTTTATAAAATACTACATATACCTTTTATATATTTCCTTTTTATGATGAGCGGATGAGATTGGTGTTGCAGTTGTTTTAGAACATACATTTTTCCATCGCTAAGGAGATTTGGCTACAGATTATACTCCGGGATTTCTAAGGAGCTACCATACAGATAAGCGGTTTTATTTTATATATCTGGTACACTTATTATTATTTTGCACGATCAATATATGTCAATTGATGCTTTTATCCTGCACATCAATTTCATGATTCACTTGCGGTGCATTTATACACACACCATTCTGTTATATCTACCACTCTGGACTATTTTGTGTACTTTAGTGTTTATATACACTGCCTATACACCTGAAGGCGCCGCCCTTCTTTATATATATATCACTATATATATATATATATATATATATATATATATATATATATATATAAAAATTGGTGTCATGTTATCAATATTTCTTTTCTTTAATGTGCATCATTGCTATATATGTATGTATATATATATATATATATATATATATATATATATATATATATATGTGTACATACATATTCACACACAACAAATATGTTATGGGTCCTCTATTTTATTAATAATTATTAAAGTAATTATTGAAGTCTGCCTCTTCTATTAAAGGTTTAAAGGGGGGCCCCACAGCCGCACAAGCAGTAGAATTGGATCACCAACTGACAGGTGATCCGATCAGCGTGCGGCCGGGGGCGGGGGGCCCTCAGAGGGAGGGGGGCCCGTGGCACATGCCCCCTGTGCCCCCCCCTTAATCCAGCCCTGGCCTTGCCCTCACATTTTACTGGGAAAGAATACAATAGTAGCCTACACTATGCTAAGTACTTTTAGCTTATCCATATCCAGGGCCGGACTGTGACTAAAAATCAGCCCTGGCATTTCAAGCATACAGGCCCATCTCTGTTCATGAGCAAGAAAAAACTGTGTGCCGCGCAGCGGTGCCGCCAAGGGCGTGGCCACATTATGTTGGGGGCGTGGTCAACATGGGGCATTGATACATACATTATAATAAAACTTTACATTTATCAGGCCCTCCCTATCATGCCACCCCCACCCCAGAAACACATTACAACACCCCCAGCCCACTGCACTTATCTATGCTTCTGATGCTGCTGACATCCATCAGGGTGGGAACTTCCTGTAGAGTGAGCAGAGAAGCTCTTAGTCTCTCAAGATTAATAAATCTCATGAGACTTAAAGCTCCTCGGCTTGCTCTGCAGGCCGTGTCCTATCCAGGGACTGGGAGTATCTATCCGCTCCCTCCTGCTAACCAGAGCTGGATTTAGGCTCAGGGGGCCCTAGGCACTTAAGACAGGGGGCTCCTATGATGTAATATGGTTATTAGACACAATTTCAACAAATACATAGGCAATACTGTGACCACTACTGTTAGGTGCACACAATTCTGCCTTCACAAGCAGTATAATGTGAAGTAGGACATACCTCCCAACTGTCCTTGCAGTCAGACCAAATCCTGACTAAGCGGGAAAGTCACCCACCAAATTCAGGACAGTTGGCAGACTGTCCAGCTCTCTCTTACCTGTCTTGTCATTGTCACCACTTGTGGCTGCTGGTGTCTTTAGATCAGTTGCTGCTTGTCTGGATCCTGGAATGTTGGGGGCCCTATTTGGAAAAAAATGGGTACATGAAATTTAAAAACTCCAACCAGCACCGGTGTTAACTCAATATAGCACCCACGTTATAAAATTAGGCCTCACTCCAGCCCCAACATTAAAATAATAGTATTCCCATTTAATAAATAAATCTATTTTCCTCCCTCCAAACAACCTCAGCAAAAAATTAAATAGATTTATGTTTAATAAAAATAACCATTTCCCACAACCATCCCAGGCATTAAATAATTCATAATCACATTTAATAAATAGACCTCATTTTCCCCAAACAGCCCCACATTCACTTAATAGCACACATTATAGTCAAATACTGTCCCACACACACATTATAGTCATATACTGTCCCCCACACACATTGGCCATTTTTATTTTCCCCCTCCTACAGCCATTGCCCCCCCTGCAGACATTTTCAATCAACCCCTCTTCCCCCTGCAGATATTTTCACTCACCCCCCCCTTCCCCCTGCACACATATTCACTCACCCCCCTTCCCCCTGCACAAATATTCGGTTTCTCTCCCCCCCTGCACACATATTCGGTTTCTCTCCCCCCCCCTGCACACATATTCGGTTTCTCTCGCCCCCCGCACACATATTCGGCTTCTCTCCACCCCCTCCCCTGCACACATATTCGGTTTCTCTCCCCCCCCCCCCACATTTTTGGTTCCTCTCCTTCCCCTGCACATATTTCCCGTTCCTCTTCCCAGTAAAAATAATTTGCCACAACATTTGCAAACATCTCTGTAAAATAACAGCCATGGTGTATGATGTTACAACCCCTTAATCTACTCCATAACTGAACTGCACTTTTCAGCCTTGTTGTTATCAGAAAGTATCAGTGAGGTATCTATGACATATCCTTGGAAAAGTACTTCAGGGGTTAAATTCCACCTCCACAGGGAACACTCAGATGTTAAGTGAATTAAGTTATCATTGTTATTTCTGTTTGCTCCCCATTGTCCACTAGTGAGCTCTACAGCCAGCCAGGAGCCAGACCCAGTAGGGGTCACCTGATTGAAGACACCTGGGAAGGTAGGGGAGGGAGGGCTGGATAATGTAAGGTGCCCACCAATCAAGACCTTTTGCAACTTCACTGGGCAGGCAGATCCCAACGGGGATTAGGAGGTAATAAAAGAGGCTATCTGAGAAGCTAGACTTGTGTGATTGACTTTTGGCCAAGAGGTGATGCTCTGCCAGAGAGTTGCTGTGGAACATATCTCACTGGATTTATCTGAACTGATTTCCTGACTTGTTGGACCTGCTACTGTTAAGGGGACTATGCTGTCCCTATCCCACTGGATTTACTTGAACTGATTTCCTCACTTGTTGGACCTGCTATCGTTAAGGAGCCGTGCTGTATTTAATCCTGTTCTGCAGATATGATTTGTGACAAAGTTTACATTAGTCTGAACTGTGTTTAGTGGTGACACTTTCAGTCAGCCATGCAAGTTTGAATCCTCCTTCCAAACCACGATGATCATATGAAACATCATATTCACATATGCAGGTCCCCATTGGGGTCTTAATAAGCTTCTGCATATATGAATTATGGTCCTAGTCAATGTGGATGATCATATATATACAATGACTTGTACAATTTGGTATAATTGTGCATATAACTGTGTATATAGCTGCACTGCACTGTGTAAGTTTTAATAACCCAAAGGACTCATCCAGACAAGTGCCTTTTCAGAAACTACTCACGTTTCATTCCAAACAGAATGTGATAACAATGTCAGTAAACTACTGTTGGCTATGGATCTGCATGGCACATGGCATCTACATAAATTTAAATCTAGTCACTTCTATGCTGCATATGTCATTATTATCCATTCAGGAAACATGGCATAGAGAAAAACAGCAAATACCTGCGGCTGTAAGATTCTGTCAGAGCAAGGCTACCTTGCAAGACTATTGAGTTTATTTGCTTAGTATCCAGCATACCCTTTATCTTTCCTCTGTGCATTTGATCCAGCTTTTGTTTCACTATTGCTTGATTGCTGCCTGCTGTATTGACCTGGTGGCTCAATCTGAGCTTGTCTATCAGTGCTGTGTTGATCTAGTTTCCAATTCTGATCATGGCTATTTGTCACAACGTCACATCGCGCGGCCGCGAACCTGAAGAGCGGGAGCCGGGCCGGCGCACAGAGCCGTCATGACGTCACACGTCATGGCACAGCAGAATACCCACTTCCAGCTGGAAGTACTAGTGGAGCAAGTGCTCCAGAGATTTCACTCTGACCAGCGGTAAATCACCGGTCATGAGCGCCAAAGACATTGGGAGCAAATTACATACTTAATCAATGAAATCTCACCATATGTGCGTAGAAAGCATGAAGTTCAGAAAAGGTACTAATCAATGGTTTTTACGATAGCCCTATTTAAGTTGGATGACTGTGTATAGTAGTTTATTCATATATATAGATCTAGATATAGATAAATATGTAAATTGTGACATAGTAGTATTAGGCAACTGTGAGCTGAAACCACCTTGTGTCTCTAAAGCATTTCTCAATCAGGGCCTTCGGTGTAAAAAAAAAATCAGCATGGGCCTTGGTCACATTTACATAATCAGTTTGCAGCATTATCCACGCTTGAAAAGGCCAAATCTTTTACAGTGTATCTGTTTTTGAAATTGGTGTGATTAGCAAACGTGCCCTGTTTTGTTTTGTTTTTGTCTCTGTCACAAACACGCTCCCAGCTGCCGTGACTTTGGGGTGTTTGCTGTATGAGGTCACACAATGATTTCAGCCCGCAGTCTCTCTCACCTATCACACAGGTTCTAGACCTATGGAATCGCCCCCAAACTCAGCGCTCTCACACCCCCAGACACTTCAGGTACAGCCACCACCTATTGGGTACGGGCAATAGGACCACAATATACTGTCCCACACCGGCACCCAGGCTTCTAGTTCCACAAACTAGCAAGACTCACACCAGTACACACAGGGTTAACTCTTCACATCTCCAGACTGTTACACAAATCTAAATACAAGCACACACAGCTTGGTAATCAAATGTATCAACAAATCACACACAGGGTAACCTGGACAAGCAATCTCTCTTCTAAACAGGCTATGGATTCTTTAGAGTATCAAGGACGCAACTTATTAAATTTTAGATTTAATATACAAAAGGTACAGGGCATTCAGATAAAAAGAAAAATAATGAATAAACAAATAATAAATTTGACATAACAAGCAGAAACAGTTTAAAATAAAAAGGATTACATTCAGATTTGCACTTACATGTATTGCATCTGGCCAAGGGGAATTTGGCTAAGAAGATGGACAGCTTATCAGTGTAACTTGATTTCCCCAGAAGTCTGACACTTTGTCCCTCCAGACACAGGTTTTTAAGCAAACTCAAATGGGACAGCATTCACAGGGGCAGCGTGAATGCTAATGTGGGGGCAGAAATGTCCCCTGGGTGTTACCTCAGGTTTGGTCAAACTATTCCTAAGTTCTGACCTGTTGGTAATTCTTCACAGATATATCTCAGAGAAATAACACCCCCCTCAATAAACCGGTCATAATCTCCCGCACGTTTAAATACCAAACATAATGGAATTACAACAATATCCAATCTTATCCTGAAATACATGTGCCTATGGCTGTTCCCTGTGTAGTTGGTATCTATCTTTCAAGACCCTTATGTGGTTTTGGCCCCTCAGTATAGAGTGCCTTCCAGATTTCCCGAAATATGAAAAATGAATTAATTTCCTTTCAAGTTCACATTTCTATATACCTGTATAGGCTTTCACATGCTGTCTACCAGGATCTCCTCTAGGCATATGGCTCTCCAATTTACACCAAGGAGTTAGTTTGTGTTTACACTACCTATTGAAAGGAAGTCCTTTAGTTAGGGAAATACATGATCAAATACAATGGATGTCTGTGATCTGCATATTTAAAGCTGGTCTCTTCACACAGGGTTTACCTAACTCAATTATCTACTCCTGGGTTCATTTGGTCACACCTTTATCTGAATTGAAGATCAGGTTAATTTAGGTATTCATGCAAAGAGTTATTTTGGGTCCTGACATCCAATATTCTATTTCAGCATATCAGATTTATGCTCTCATCCTGACAGTCTCATTTGGATTTTAAGCTGCTATGTGAGGCAATAATGTTTGTCTATTCCACAGATGGGCAGACTATAAAGCATGGCTGAAGTTGAAGCTAGCTCAACAACACAAACATGCACAAGGGACTGGTGGGGGGTCCTCCGCTGTTTATTGCATTAACACCCCTAGAGGAGCGTGCAAGGGCAGCAATTGCTCTTGTGGAGATCGTTGGGGTGGGCGACATAGACACTGGCTATAGCCCACCCCGAACAGGAGATGCCTCTCCACTAGGTACATGATGAGTTTGCTTAGTTAATGCCTGTAAAGGTTTGTATCTGTCTGAGCAAATGTGTAAACTCTCAGGATGTGTCTGAAGGTAAACTTTAATTGCACAGTGTCTTTGCCTATCACACTGTAGGAAATGAAATGTACACACTGAAGACAATTTGTGGCACCATAAGTGGCAATGGCTGCTTTTGTGGACTGTCAAGGCCTGCTAGCACATTCAATGTAAGCTGACACTTTACCAATGCTACATCACGCGTTGTAAGATGTTTTTGCAAATATAATATAGTACCTTTCTGTTTGATTCTAATATCTTAGTGTTTCTTTTTATCCCTCTACAGAATCTGAGCAGCAGCCTGCTGCACACGTGCAGGCGGAAGATGCCTGTGATGTGGAGGAGGCTCACCTGAATCCAGCTGAACAAGTAAGGCTGCGGACACTCTCACACGCATCCCAAAGACTTCAAAACGCCACTGAAGCAAAGAATGTTCACCTGTCACAAATAGCGAGCACTGTCCAACACACGGATCAAGAAATCACCAGTCTCAATAATACACTCTCCCCTTTCATGAGCACCAACACCACTTTCATGACCACACACACCACTCAAATGGATACTTTAAATACAACATTGTCAAATATCGCAACACTCCTGGGTGATCTCTTGCATGCCCACTCCCAACGCACCTCCGGCACATTCCCTTCACCCAGGTCAGAATATCAGCCCCCATACCCAGTTGTCTGTTTGCTCCTCCCTCCCTGTTGTGTCTGACTCCTCCCTCCCTGTTGTGTCTGGTGCGTCCACCCTCCCTGTTGTGTCTGACTCCTCCCTCCCTGTTGTGTCTGGTGCGTCCACCCTCCCTGTTGTGTCTGACTCCTCCCTCCCTGTTGAGTCTGTTGCGTCCACCCTGCCTGTTGTGTCTGACTCCTCCCTCCCTGTTGTGTCTGGTGCATCCACCCTCCCTGTTGTGTCTGACTCCTACCTCCCTGTTGTGTCTGACTCCTCCCTCCTTGACCCAAACCTATGCCGTCTTATGTGTTTTGCATTTGTCCGTGGCTTTGCCCCCCCCTGTCATGGCCCCTTCCCAATCCCCTGTCGTGGCCCCTTCCCAATCCCCTGTCGTGGCCCATTCCCAATCCCCTGTCGTGGCCCCTTCCCAATTCCCTGTCGTGCCCCCTTCCCAACCCCCTGTCCATGACCCTGCACCTTCACATCGTAGGACACAATCCGTTTCCCTTGCACGTTTGGCTGGTTTCTCTAACTCCTCTACATCACGGGTGACAAGAAGTCAGAGTCGGACCCAGTCAAGTCCCACCCCATACAAGAAGCCCCAAAAAAAATTACCTTGGTTTGGTTTTGTGGAATAAACATTATGATTTCATATATGCTACAAAATATGTGTTTTTTTGTTGTGAATAAAAATGCTTATACTAATGAAAGTATGTGTTTCTTTATTATTTATTGCATATTCTATTATGGTTTATTTAAAGCAATACTTGTTATCAAGTCTATGCAAAGTATTATCTCAGAACACAGGGCCTCAATCATTAAGGTTCTTAAACGAATAGGTATCTTATTTCAGTGTGCTGTCCAAAACCAAGGCCCTGATTGATTAAGGATCATAAATGAAGAGGATCCTTATTTCAATATCCTGGGAAAAACCATGTAAAAATGCAAGGGTTGCAAATTAGCAATCGGTTTTGCTCCAAAGTTAAATACTGTCTGTATCTTAATGTAGCGCACAAATGCTTGATAGCTTATTTGTACACTATAATGTAAAGTTCATCTAGGACCTCTCCTACCCCAAATATAGATCTGCCATCACATTTTAAATTTTACCTCCCCCTCCAATGCCACATGGCTTTGCCTTACTTAGTTACTTTGCCTTAACTTTCCAGAATGAATCAGGGCCATGGTTTGGTCAAGAAGACTGAAACAATAAGTTTATCAAGTTACGTTTCTTAATGAATTCGCCTCAGTGTTTCTTTCTTTGTGTGAGTAAATGTTTGGAAATCAAGCGTGCAACTACTACAGTGCTCCTTTATAGGTAGCCAAAATCATCCTGTAAAGGAAGTATTGCAGTTGAAAACTGAAACCTGACACAAAGGAGCCACAAACGACAGGTGCTAATGGCACCAAATGACTCCTAACAATTTTTGACATGATGCCACAGGGCAATTATAGTTACCTACTAATCAGTACCGTTATGATTCTGCCCAATTTCAATATATCTAATAAGGCATTTGCCTTTAAGAATAGTGCTAATGCACAGTGTGTGGTACACTGGTCGCCCTTTAGCATAACACTTGGTTAAATGTTACTTCATGTCCTTATTGCACTAAGCACATCTAGTTTGACACAATATAAGGGTGTATGTATTGTTGTGAGAGCTGTTTGCTGTGTGTCTGGCTAATCATGTATGAAGGAAACTAAAAACATGGCAGTTTAGATATGGTTTAAGCACACCCTGTAATCCAAGTAAGTAGACACCACATTATGTACATCACCTAGTGATGGATGTCCAAGAGGTAGTTTGTCACCCAAATTGCTCTATCCAGTAGTGGTTTTTCTAAACTCTATGGTCTAATCCCCCCAATCTATGGCAGTTTTATACAATATGGAAGCCTGAATACCTTAATTTACCAAACTGACCTTAGGGTTTCTTTACTTATGAACACTGTGATTCATTCAATGTTATACTGGCCACGTCACTAGGTTTTAGCTCCCTTACAGTTTTTGATTACATTTAAGCAAGGGCAAGCTAATTGACATAACGGGCAACATATTATAATTGGTAGTTTGGTATGTTGAAATTTATTGTAAATACCGTCACAGGTTCCCATTGCACACGTTCACCATCTATAAACCAAAAAAATAGGATGCCTCACATAACAATTTAAACATCAACAATATCAACCAGACATTAAACCCTCAAATGACTAATGTGTGCTCGGGCAGACACTCTTGGATTAGATAGTGTTCTTAAAGGAATTTGAACATGGACCCATCATCCTAAAGGCAAGTAATTTTTACCTTTTGGATTTGTAGTTCCCTTGCCCAAGCCATGTCCAAATGCAAGAGGTTCAAATGAGTGTTTACATTTGCTAGCATGTTTAAACAGACATAGCTGCTATTATGCCACAAACTAACACAAATTACTATTTACACACACACTGACATATGATTTGAAGCCAAACCCAGCTGGAATGTGCCTTTTGTCGATACTTTCCACTTTCAGAGGGCAATCTAACTGAAAATTGTATTGACAAACAATTACACATTTATACACCACAATCAAATCTATACGATTGTACGTAAAAAATTGTACCATACATTGTCAGGGGCACCAAACATGTCAAATGACTGCTGGCTAACAATGTGTGTAATCATACTAATTTAACTAGTGCTAATTTGGAGTATCTGTGTTGGCCGTAAACTCAAATTTCGCTGCCTGGACCAATTAGCAAATTAGGTGAAGTATTAATTATCACAAAATTTTTACATTGTAAATACACCATGAAAAGGGTTGAGACTGCATTATTTGCTGTCCCAAAGGTGGGTTATACATAATGTTAATATGGCCTTGTAGCAAGACTCCACTAGCTTATGGCACTAACGCATTTTCCATGATTGTTAGTGTGGGGTTTGTGTCTGCCATGTGGGTGTTGGCCCACTTGGAAACAAAGTGCCACTAGTTCAAGAGAAAGATTGTTATCCTGTTTGGGCAAGGGCCAAAAGTTGGTAGTGTTTGAGGTAATGCCGCAAACATTTTAGTATTATTTGGATACGTTACAAATTTGGTAATGCCTATATTGCTAGGCACATACCATGTTGCCTCTAAAAGCTGAAAGTGTACTAGAAATTTACTACTAAGCAACCAAACACACATACAAACCTCCAAACTAAGCTCATTTTCTATAACTGAATATTAACACCAGAGAGTGTGTTTGTAGGCTATGGTGTGTCTGTGGCAAAGGACAAAAGAACCACACATTGAATTAATATATTGTCCAAGTACACCTGTTCCACAATAGTTACGAAAGCACTACACATGGATTTATGTGTATTCAAAGAGGAATTACTGCACTATAGTAATCGTACAAAATGGCATGACAACAGAGTGCTGAGACATTTGCAGCATAGGATATATTTATTACATATATGAATCCAAACGTGCTAAACAAAAACATAGCAAAAAAGTTAATGGTCTGTGTGTGGCAAAGTTCCTTGGATGAAGAGATGACAATCTGGCCAGACTGAAGAGAGACATAAGCAGGCTTGGAGCTCTGGAGAAATACTTTAACATGTAGTGAGACTCGAATTGCACAACTCCAAAATCCACGCAAACACGCCCTGTTGAATGTGAATCAAGCATTTAATATGGCAATATTAGCTCACAACTAACTTGCATTTAGGTATCTAGTTGATAACTTGTTAATCAAGAAGTTTACCACTGTATTGAAATGTGTAAAAAAGCAGGTAATAATCTACACAATAGTGTCTAATAATGGCTTGTGTGTTTGAGCTATATCTTGGATTCAGATTGTACAATTTGACATGATTACAAACCCCAAAACCATAGGTAACATAGCTAGCATATGGCCATATGTTTTGTTTGCACACCCACACATTCCAGGCTTAGTAACGACATTATTGTATGGAGCACACTCACTTGACAGTCAGATTTTAGTGCTGATAACACTATAGTACTTACATTTGTCAACACCCTTCACCATGGCAACATCCACCAACTCCAAAGGAAAGTGCAATGGCACAAAGGCCAGCACTCCAGGCCAAGTGTAATAAACAGCCTGTAGATATAAGAAAAGCAAACAAAGTGTGAGAAATGAGCACTTCTCCACACTATATGTGCTGATCAATAACCTATAAACCTCACATGGCTAAAGGAGCAGAGTTAGGGTACATTTTCTATCAAAATATTTTGCGGGGGCATTTTGACACTAGGGGACATAGACATACTAGACCATTAGGCCCTTTTGTGACTTAGCTAATACAAGCAGCAAGTGTGCAAAGTCTGGAATGTGCAAACCATAGCAAACATTTAAACCAAACATCAATTATGTAGCCACATTAGGCTGTAGATGAAATCTAACACATTAAGGTGCATTTAGCAAAAGACATTGAGGCTAAACTTAGAGGCATTAAACTATACTTTCTACACACATTGTAAAGGTTAAATACAGGTTGGCATTGCTTTTTTCCTATTATTACACATGTAAAACATTTCACTATCACACCAGGCCATGTCTATTCATATTCACATTTTGACTTACATTACCTTATATAATCTAACTTTGACTAAGCTTGCACATGATTTGACCACAGAGCTTTGAAATGTGAAGTTATAGAAAGTGGTAAAAAATATATTACCTCAAAAATAACGCTCTACAACATAGCTCCTGAAGTTGGAGCCACGCACTGCTTCACGAGGGGGGTCTACAAGATCTTCCTCCTCCGCCTCTGCCTCCTCCTCCTCCGCCTCGTCCACCCCAGCAACCTCGTCCATGACCCCTGGTGCCCCACTCCTGATGGCAATATTTTGAAACACCACACACAGAGCGATGATCCTACACACCTTACTCAGCTCATACATGAGGGCGCCACCAGACCGGTCAAGGCATCAAAACTGAGCCTTCAAAACACCAAAGGCTCTTTCTATGACCGATCTGGTGGCCCTATGAGCCGAGTTATAGGTCTCCTCTCGGTCTGTGTGTGGGTTCAATATTGGAGTGAGGAGCCAAGAAGCAGGAGGGATATGCATTGTCTCCTTTGTAGGAAGAGAGGAAAGACAAAATAAAACAAGATTAATACCATTTAAGAGTACAACTATACCTGCAAGAAATATAATGTCCACTATTCACAGGACACATACCCTTTACCACTAGGTGTGTTTCAGTAATAGGCCTACATTACCATTATATATCTCACTATTCTAAACATTGATTCAACCACTCTATAGTAGCGGAAACTATAAATACAAGGCACATACACTATATAACACATTGTGTAACAGTAACATCTCAAGTACAATATTATATTTCAAAAATATATGTTTGCCATACAATATTACTAACAATTTAGAGTTGGCAGAACCATTATTTGCACATAATTACCAAGAAGTCACGCATCTCCGTGTGGTCTGACACCCCCTTGCCTCTGTTGCAAACTAGGCCACAACCATGAGTTACGAAACGCATAGGAGTCATGGGTACTCCCACCCCATTTCGCAACCAGGTTTCAAATCAGTAGAGACGGGTCACATATGGCCTGGACATTTATTGAGTGGAAATGCTTCCGGTTCATCAAAACTGAAGCATCTCCACTCAACGGCACCAGTGCCACATGCGTCCCATCTACAGCCCCTATGATGTGCGGAAAGCCAGCTATGGTGGCAAACTGCTCCTTGATCCACACAAGAGACTCCTCATCGAGTGACAGATGGATAAACTGCCGGAGCTGCGACAGAAACGCCCTCAGGAACCTCCAGCACATGGCTGAAGGTTGCCTGGGACATACCTGCCGCGACCCCGGCTGTGCACTGGAATGACCCAGTAGCACAGAAGTGCAGTACCGCCACAAGTTTGGTCAAAGGCGGTACTGCTGTCGAGATGACGCACATTGGCTCAAGGTCACGCTCCACAATGCGCAGGGTGTCCAAGATCACATGTGGAGGATGCCGATAGCAACGGACAACCTCCGCATCTGACATCCCAAAGAGGCTGACACGTGGCCTGAAGATGCGCTCCCTCGGGCGGCGACATTGTTGTAGTTGCTGGTTAGGACGAGGCCGAGGAGCAGACCCCTCGTGAAACAGAATGTGGTCCAACCTGTATGTGGTTAAAAAGCAAGAGTTTACAAACCAACACTTAGGTGAAACGTTTACACTTTGCTTTTTCTGACTTTGCCACAAATGACACAACCAATACTTACAATGTAGTCGTTATTCATCCTTTCGCTTTTTTGTGTAAAAGGACAGTCCATAAGTAGATGGAAGTAGTTTGAAGGTGGGATAAAAAAAAACACAAAATCATTAGGAAAACAAAACCTATTGATTGTCCAAACACCATCTATTCATATAGAACCACCAACAAAGTGCTTGCAAACGTGATACTTACCATCGCCATATACCCGTTCACCAATCACATTACTTACATTACAATTGATGTGGCGTAAGAATGTAAAGGTAGTAAAACACTAAATACAGAGTGTTAATGTGTCTTTAAGGTAGGCGCAAAAAACAACACTTAAAACAAAGTGATTAGACAAATAAAAAAAATCCAACTATACCACAGCAGGGCCATTCTTACTGCAAAGTGTTTTGAAAAGGGGTATGTAATAAACAATATCTGGTTTCTACTTACCACACACACAATATTATGGTTTAATTAGTGTCTATTTGAAATATATGCCGTAGAAATCATTTACTATGTGTGTTAGATGATACTGTAGTGGTTAGGTATTCCACCCACCAATACTAAGGGCAGAAGTTCGAGGCCACAAGTCAACCCTGGTTTAAGAGCCTACATTAAGCATACTCACTAAAGTGTAAAATTCAATGCGGAAATGCTCGTAACTTGGCGCAAGAATCGCAATCATTCCTTTTGTTTGGGTGAAGTCTTTGCAGCTCCTGCTGCTTTAGTAAAACACTTATTTTTAATTATGTGTGTGTGTATCTAGGGTTATCAATTTAATAGCACGTCATCCATCATGCTGTTAATAATAAATGCAACATGACTGAATTGTCAGGCCTAAGACAGCGATACAGCTGACCAAAATAGTTAATGTGCAGTTTGGTGTGGGTGTTTCAATCTGAAGTATACCTTAGTGCAGGCGTTGGCAACCTTTTTCTATCAGAGTGCCGGCTAAAATCTAGTGAAGCCCAGGTGTGCCAGTTGGGTGTGATTTTATATATATATATATATACACACACATACATACATACATACATACATACATACATACATACAAGGCTGCCTAGAGAAATTCATGGCCCCAGTACAGCAACTTCATGTGTCCCCCTTTATAGTCAAACATGGTAAAAAAAAAATGTTGCGGCGGCGCAACATTTTTTGACCATGCAAGTGGTCGTACAAATCGGGGCGTGGCAGTGCATCATTGGGGGCTTGCCTGCACTCAATAAAAAAAATATAAAAAAGTACTTTTAAAATAAAAAATGTATTTTCAAAGATAGGTCTCCAGTGGGGACTCGGGCCACCAAGCAGGCCCGGGCAATTTGTAGCCACCCCCTCCCCTCTCGGCTATATATATATATATATATATATATATATACATATATATATATATATACAAGTTAACCTGTGCATGATACTCATGCATTCTAGTCAAATCAAGCTACTTAAGGTGTTAAAAAGGTTCTTGTCATGCATTTGGGCCATAACCCAGGCCTCCTCAGGGGAAGAGCGTTACTTCCCGACGTAAGCGCCCTTTTTTAACGTGGTTTTGTCCACATGTCACCACCTCATCATTCTTCTCCATCACCTCATCCTTCATTTTCATCGCCACATCTATCCAGATGTCTATCCAGACACAGGGATCTCTCTCAGCGGTCCTAAGTATCACACTCCTCTCACTCTGTCACCCCCGGCAACCACCAACCACTCCCCACTGTCACCCCCGGCAACCACCAACCACTCCCAACTGTCACTTCTCCTTCAAGAAATATATATATATATTTTTTAAATCTTTATAAACACTTTTAACAATTAACAAATTAAATTAACAAATTAAAAACATCTTAGTATACCAAATTTCAGCCCTTTCTGAATTTTTTTTTCCACACACACTAAGAATTTAGTAGGTCAGTGTATAACTTCGCCCAGCAGGTGGCGCTGCAGCTTGGATTTATTTTTTCCACACACACACACACACACACAGACAGACTAACACACGCCACTAAGCATTTATATTATAGATATATATATATATATATATATATATATATATATATCTCATTTTATGAGGCGAATATCATATTAACAGTAAGGGACCAGCAAAAAAATGTTATGCCGCACAGTAGTGCCCCAGTTCACATCAAACCTCATAATTGTGTCCCCAATTCATCTTATGCCTCATAGTTTTGCCCACAATTCATACTTTGCCACAGTTGCCCCCAGAAACTCAGTATGCCACAGTTGCCCATGAAACACATAGTATGCCACAGTTGCCCCATAAATATATAATATGCCACAGTTGCCCCCAGAAACACATAGTATGCCACAGTTGCCCCCATAAATATATAGTATGCCACAGTTGCCCCCAGAAATACATAGCATGCCACAGTTGCCCCCAGAAATACATAGCATGCCACAGTTGCCCACACAAATACATAGCATTCCACAGTTGCCCCCACGAATATATAGTATGCCACAGTTGCCCCCAGAAATATATAGTATGCCACAGTTGCCCCCACAAATACATAGTATGCCACAGATGCCCCCACAAATACATAGCATGCCACAGTTGCCCCCACAAATACATAGCATGCCACAGTTGCCCCCATAAATATATAGCATGCCACAGTTGCCCCCATAGCAGGTGGTGCTGCAGCTTGGATTTATTTTTTCCACACACACACACACACAGACAGACTAACACACGCCACTAAGCATTTATATTATAGATATATATATATATATATATATATATCTCATTTTATGAGGCGAATATCATATTAACAGTAAGGGACCAGCAAAAAAATGTTATGCCGCACAGTAGTGCCCCAGTTCACATCATACCTCATAATTGTGTCCCCAATTCATCTTATGCCTCATAGTTTTGCCCACAATTCATACTTTGCCACAGTTGCCCCCAGAAACTCAGTATGCCACAGTTGCCCCAGAAACACATAGTATGCCACAGTTGCCCCATAAATATATAATATGCCACAGTTGCCCCCAGAAACACATAGTATGCCACAGTTGCCCCCATAAATATATAGTATGCCACAGTTGCCCCATAAATATATAATATGCCACAGTTGCCCCCAGAAACAAATAGTATGCCACAGTTGCCCAAATAAATATATAGTATGCCACAGTTGCCCCCAGAAATACATAGCATGCCACAGTTGCCCCCAGAAATACATAGAATGCCACAGTTGCCCCCACAAATACATAGCATTCCACAGTTGCCCCCACAAATATATAGTATGCCACAGTTGCCCCCAGAAATATATAGCATGCCACAGTTGCCCCCACAAATACATAGTATGCCACAGATGCCCCCACAAATACATAGCATGACACAGTTGCCCCCACAAATACATAGCATGCCACAGTTGCCCCCATAAATATATAGCATGCCACAGTTCCCCCCATAAATACATAGTATGACACAGTTGCCCCCATAAATATATAGCATACCACAGTTGCCCCCATGAATATATAGTATGCCACAGTTGCCCCCACAAATACATAGTATACCACAGTTGCCCCCAGAAATACAAAATATGGCAAGTATATGAGCCCCTCAATTTGCTGCCCTTACTTACCTTTGTAGACTCGTCTTTCTCCAGAACCTGGGAGCTGCTTCAATAAAACAGCTGGTGATGGCCGAAACGGATCTTCTGCGCATGCGCAGAAGCTCCGTTTCGGCCATCACCGGCTGCTTTACTGAAGCTGCTTCATTACTTAAGCAGCTTCACTATGGCATAATGAAGTATGGGTAATGAAGCTGCTTCAGCGTCGGCGTGCCAGGCAAAAGTGGTCAGCGTGCCACGTCTGGCACGCGTGCCGGGGTTTGCCGACCCCTGCCTTAGTGGATAAAGAAATGAGCTTGCAAGTGCAAGGTAATGAGTTTGACCCCCCGAATGATGCGTGTATGTGGCTTACCTTTGTATATTTCCATGTTTGAGTGTATGTATTCCACTCTGTGACTTATCTAAGAGTGCTTTAGTATATGTTTTGGTGTGTAATCTGGCTATATGTCATGTTGAACAGTGTGATCAGCTACAACACAGCAAAGCAGTTGTTGCTAAAGACTTGATTGCAAAGACATAGGAAATCTGTACTGGCAAAAGTGGAAAAACCTAAGTGTTCACCAAAATCAAAAAGTAGAAATGGGAGCAATATTAATATACTTTTGGTTTGTATTAATCAACATGGAAATATTTCAATATGCAGACATTTTGACTCTGCATGTACCAATTCTTTCTGTGTATAATATTTATAATTATTGACTTTTTTCTCCATGTTTTAAGGAAACCAACTTATGATAGAAGTTGCTGGTCAGCTTTCATTTGTATTCTATTCCCTTGTTATCCCCACTTGTACAGTGGCGTAGCAGTTAGGCAATCCACCTCACAAACTTGCAAACGTGTGTTCGACTCCTCACCAATTCTCTTGTCTCTGAGGGATCATTAATATCCTTACAATGTTTGTGTTGCTGGTAAAAGTGTCCCTGGGGTAATAGTATGCTTGGCTTAAATTAGCATAAATCATGCGTGTAAAAAATATAGCTGAGAGTTATTATATTTCTATTATTAGTCGTTTTTAGTGCAAACGCACCATCAACAACTGACAAATCACCCATGTAACATTGAGACTAATGATAATGGTAGTTGTTGAGAATCGAAAGAGATTTTAAATAAATATTTAAGGCAAAGTAGATTGTTTGTGCAACATTTTGAAACAAATAAAATAATTACCCATGCACTGTGCACTCCATTCCAGCAGCTGGAATGAATGGGGAATGCACTCAGCCAACCATTCCGGCAGTGGAATGCACTGTGCACTCCATTCCGGCAACTGAAATTAATGGGGAATGCACTCAGCCAAACATTCCGGCAGTGGAATGCACTGTGCACTCCATTCCGGCAACTGGAATGAATGGGGAATGCACTGAGAAAGCCATTCCTGCATACATGAAGTGTGTTTGAACAGATACCTGTAATGTCTCTGAGTAATGTCCAATATATATATATGTATGGAAGTATGTATCAAAGTTGATCCCCATAATGCAGTGTACTTTACTGAAGAGCCAGTAAGGAGCAGAGGGCGCTATATTAAGCTTACTAATTCCGGCGTTCAGGCATTCCGGCAGTTCCGGATTGAGGCCAAAGGGCCTAAAAAACATCAAACATCTTGCACTTGCAAGTTGCATTTATTAGAAAGGTGACTGTAAAGAAAAAAGACTTATTTTACACAAACATACTAATGGAACGTTTGTAAGATATATAAATCCCCCAAATTTTTTTCTTTGTTCAAAAAAAATAAAAATGTACAAACTGTCTGTATTGATATGTATGTATGTATGTTGTGCATATTTCGTTTTGCTTTTTAAGCGCAAAAGATGCTTTTAAAGGCGTTTAGTAGTTGTTTGAGCTACCGGTTTTGGACTTAAACATGACCCTGGGCTTCCTTAACTTTTGTCAAGGATTTAAGACAAGAGTGACGTCAGTTTCACTTAACTGCACAGAGGGAACGCCTACTGTTCTCAAGTGAAAAAGCATTGTGATTTCACTGCTTTTTTGATTTCAAGTGCTGTTTTTGTTTAAAGTGTGGAGTTGGTTCCAGTAAGGATTGCTGTGCTGTGCTGAGAGAGTGATATAGTTTGGGGAATTATTCTGTGTGTTTATTGAACGGGATTCGTTTTTCTGTGTGTTTATTAAGTGTCTTTTTTTTTTTTCCTTCTCTCTGTTAGAGCTAGTGGGTGTGGTTTTAATTGCATAGTTGATACAGCTGGTTAGTGCAAGCTCTATTTAACAGGAGGTAGCAAGCGATTTCATTGAGCTTGTGATTTCACTGCTTTTTGATTTCAAGTGCTGTTTTTGTTTAAAGTGTGGAGTTAGTTCCAGTAAGGAGTTGAATCTAGGAAGGGGTTTAATCTGGTAAGTGGCTAGGAAAGGCTAGTACTAAAGTTCACTGTAGGCTATAAGAAGTTAGGTTAGCCATAATAAGATGAGTAGTAGCAGGCTTGATGATCTCTCTCTCAATGCATATCTTGTCATATGTATGCACACTTGGAGCAAGTGTTCCAAGGTTTATACCTCTGTGAGAAATGTGAGCAATTGGTCTCTTTGGAAGCCCAGGTAACTGATCTAAAGCAGACCATTGCAACATTGAGAGACATTGCCAACCTGGAGCAGAGTTTACAGCTCACCATTGATGCGTTATCTGAGCAGGGTGGAGCAGAGACAGAGGAGGATGCACAGGTAGGCAGCTGGGTAACAGTTACTAGGGGTAGCAGAGGGAGGAAGAGGCAGGCCAGTTGTAACAGATTCTGGATACTATATTACTAATCTTGATTAGCGCTGGCTTACCTGAGGTGCGGAGTCTAACGATCTCCCCGGTGTTCACCAAGAACCGCCGCAAGGCGGGGTGGGCTTCGCTGCCAGGAGTCGCAGGTCGCGGTCCCCAGGTTCGCCTCAAGATGTAGTACAGCGGAGTAAAGCGGTGGTAGCGGAGTCAACAAGCCGGTTCGGTACACAGGAATGGAGTCAGGCAGAATCAGAAGGCAACTCGGAGTCAACAAGCCAGGTTCGGTACACGGGTCACAAGAATAGGAGAATGGTCAGCAAGCCGGGTCGGTACACAGGGATTAGAGAGCCAGGGAAGTCAAACAGGCAGAGATCAGCACACAGGAGACACTGGAAACAGGAAGACACTGCAATCTACGAAGAGCAGGAGCCAGGAACAGGTAAGTGTTGCTCTGACACTCAGCGAGTGTCAGAGTGAGGTTTTTATACTGAAGGGGATTCAAAATCCCCGCCTCTAGGTTGTGGTCATGTGACCGCCTCCGGGTGCGGTCACATGGTCCTGAATGCGGAAGTGCGGCTGGACGGAGCGGCGGGGATAAGGTAAGTCCGTGACAGTATTCCCTGCCATAAAGGTGGATCCTGAACACCTAATAGGGTTTCAAAGGAAATTTTTTATGGAAGGATTTAAGTAGACGGGGAGCATGTAGGTCAATGGCTCTTACCCATGAGCGCTCCTCAGGGCCGTAACCCTTCCAATCCACCAAGAACTGTATGGCACCTTGAACTTTACGAGAATCTAGGATAGTTTTAATCTCGTATTCAACTTGATCCCGATCCACAGCAGGAGGAGGAGTTCTGGATGAGGTGGAGAATCTGTTGGTTACCATCGGTTTTAACAAGGAGACATGGAAGACATTGGGTATGCGTAAGGAGGGAGGCAGACTCAATCTAAAGGCTACGGGATTAATAATCTCAGATATAGCAAATGGGCCAATAAACTTGGGAGCAAATTTTTTACTGGGAACCTTTAAACGAATGTTCTGGGTGGATAGCCATACCCTGTCACCAACTGCAAAACTTGGAGTCATTCTTCTCCTTTTATCGTAGAATTTTTTGGAACGAGTAGTTGCTTGTTTTAAATTTGTCTTGGTTTGTTCCCAAATATCAGAGAAGTTACGAACCAGAGAGTCCACTGCTGGAACTTCAGAAGATGAGACTTGAGAGAAGGTGGGTAGTCTAGGATGGCAGCCATACAGAACAAAAAAGGGGGAGTTAGAGATGGCCTCATGAAAATGGTTGTTATGGGCGAACTCGGCCCAAGGGAGAAGGTCCACCCAGTTGTCTTGGTTACTAGAGATAAATATTCTTAGAAACTTCTCTAATTCTTGGTTGGTTCTCTCAGTAGCCCCATTGGACTGGGGATGATATGCGGAAGAGAAGTCAAGCTTAATCCCGGATTTATTGCAAAAAGACCGCCAAAATTTTGATATGAATTGTGATCCCCTATCGGAGACAATATGTTGAGGACAGCCATGGAGGCGAAATATTTCTTTAATAAAAATATCGGCTAAGGAGGAGGAAGAAGGAAGGCCTTTGAGAGCAATAAAGTGGGCTGTTTTAGAGAAGCGATCCGTGACCACAAGCACTACAGTACAGGATTTGGAAGGGTGAAGGTCCGTGATAAAATCCATGGAGATCTGTGACCAAGGGTAATCAGGAATGGGTAATGGGAGCAAGCATCCATAAGGCTTCTTCCTAGAGGTCTTGTGTTGAGCACATTTGGAACAAGCAGCAACAAATCTCTTCACATCCTCCAGCAAGGAAGGCCACCAGTAGCTTCGGGACAATAAGTCCCAGGTCTTGCGAATGCCGGCATGCCCAGAGAAGAGTGAGTGATGAGCCCAGTGAAGGAGCCGGGTGCGTAGATGTGGCAAGATGAATGTTTTGCCTGGAGGACAACCCTTTTTCAGGTGTGTAGCTGCCAATACTTGACATGGATTTACAATGAATTTCTTATCTTCCGAGGATTCCATGTCAGCTGGATCAAAAGAGCGAGATAAGGCGTCTGCCTTCGTGTTCTTAGATCCTGAGTGAAAAGTGATGTTGAAATCAAAGCGTGAGAAGAATAAGGACCACCTTGCTTGTCGAGGATTTAGACATCGAGCAGTGCGTAAGTAAAGCAAATTCTTATGGTCGGTATATATGGTGATAGGGAATTGCGCTCCTTCTAGTAAATGTCTCCATTCGGAGAGAGCCAATTTGATGGCCAGGAGCTCTTTGTCGCCAATCCCATAATTCCTCTCAGCAGGTAAAAAGCGACGGGAAAAGAATCCGCAGGGATGAAGTTTTCCAGAAGGACCTCGCTGTGATAGTACGGCTCCTGTGCCAACAGAAGAGGCATCTACCTCCAGGACAAAGTGACGAGAACAATCTGGCTGTTGAAGAATGGGTGCGGATGAAAAGAGAGACTTTAATAATATAAAGACTTGGATAGCTTTAGAGGACCAAATACCAGCATCAGCAGATTTGCGGGTCAATGCTGTGATGGGAGCCACGAGAGAGGAGTACCCCTTGATAAATTGACGATAATAGTTGGAGAATCCTAGGAAGCGTTGAGTGGCTTTAAGGCCTGAAGGTTGGGGCCAGTCAAGTATGGCTTTCAATTTTGTGGGATCCATCTGTAGACCGGTGCCCGAAATATTATATATCCCAGGAAGGGAATTTGTCTCTGCTCGAAGGTGCATTTCTCCAATTTGCAAAATAACTGATTTTTTCGGATACGAGAGAGGACCTCCAATACATGAGTACGATGAGATGCTAGATCTTGAGAAAAGATGAGAATGTCGTCCAAGTAGATGACTACAGATTGGTACAAGAGGTCTTGAAACAGCTCATTCATAAAGCTCTGAAATATGGCTGGGGCATTGCATAGCCCGAAAGGCATGACCAGATATTCAAAGTGGCCGTCTCGGGTGTTAAACGCCGTCTTCCATTCATCCCCCTCCTTAATGCGTATAAGGTTATATGCTCCTCTGAGGTCAAGTTTAGAAAAGATGGTGGCACCCTTGATCCGGTCAAATAGTTCAGAAATCAGTGGCAGTGGATACCGATTTTTAACGGTAATGGCATTCAGGCCTCTGTAATCAATGCAAGGGCGGAGGCCCCCATCTTTCTTTTTTACGAAGAAGAAGCCAGCCCCAGCTGGGGAGGCAGACTTGCGGATGAAGCCCCTGTTTAGATTTTCTTGGATGTACTCCTCCATAGCCTTAGATTCCGGGAGGGAAAGGGGGTAAACACGGCCCCTGGGAATGGGTTTACCAGGTATCAGATCAATGCCACAGTCCCAGATTCTGTGAGGGGGAAGTCTAGTGGCCTCTTGTTGACAAAAAACATCAGAGAAGGTTTGGTATGGCTCAGGCAGGAGAGTCACAGGAAATTCTTGGGTACGTCTGGGACTATTCGGGGGAACCACTCTCTGTAGGCAGCGAGAGAAGCAGGACTGTCCCCAGGACAATATGTGACCAGATTTCCAGTCCAAAGTGGGAGAGTGGACACGAAGCCAAGGAAGTCCTAGGATGACTGGGTTGGTAGATCTCTGTATTACTAGAAAAGAAATCTTCTCCCGATGAAGTGCTCCTATCTGAAGTAGAAGAGGAATAGTGCGTACCAGGATGGACCCCTCAGGGATTCTTCCCCATCAATGGCCATCAGAGAGATGGGTTGTTCCAAGGCTTGTGTGGGAATAGCGAATTGTTTAACTACTGTGGCAGAAATGAACTTTCCTGCGGCTCCGGAATCTAGAAGAGCCGACTGTGGGAAGGTCTTTTGTCCTAACTGAAGGGAAATGGGAATAGACAGGCAATCATTACTATTGGGAACTGACTGACACTGAGAAAAGAGGCCCAACGACACAGCTCCAGAACTCGTTAGGCCCTGTCGTTTCCCGAGCGTTTGGGACAAGAACTCAGAAGATGGCCACTCTCTCCACAATATAAACACAACTTCTTCCGAAATCTCCTCTCCCTCTCTTCGGCTGATAGGCGGGGCCTCCCAAGTTGCATGGGCTCTTCAGGGGGAAGAACAGGGGTTTGGAAGTTGGGGGCCAAGCGAATCATGCTACGCCGCGACTGTTCCTTCTCGGAATTACGTTCCTTGAAACGCAAATCAACTTTGACACAGAGGGAGATAATGTCGTCCAAAGATGTAGGGAGTTCCTGGGATACCAACTCGTCTTTGATTCGGTCTGAAAGGCCCTGCCAGAATGTAGCTACTAGAGCCTCATCGTTCCAGCGAAGTTTAGAGGCCATGGTTCTGAAGTGGACCACATACTGCCCCACAGACTGGTTTCCCTGGCGGAGACGTAGTAAGCCGCAAGCGGCATTGGACACCCTTCCTGGCTCATCAAATATTTTCTTGAAGGTGGACAAGAAGAGGTTGATGTTATGTAGAATGGGGTCGTCCCTCTCCCATAAGGGGGAAGCCCATGCTAAAGCTTGACCGGACAATAACATAATCACATAGGCCACTTTCGTTTTTCCGGAGGGGAAGTTCCCAGGTAGAAGCTCGAATTGTATGGAGCATTGATTTAAAAATCCTCTGCAATTTTTAGGGTCTCCATCGAACTTAGGTGGGTTAGGTAACCGTAGCTGCGAGGAAGAAGCTGCTGCTGCGGCCTGAGGTACAGGGTCCACTGCCGGCCCAGGTGATCCACCAGCCACTAGGGTGTTCTGGACAACATCCAAGCGAGTGGATAGACTATTGAGGAATTTTAAAAGTTGCTCTTGGTTAGCTTCTTGCTTATCCATCCTTCCTACTAAATGCTCCAACAGATCTTTAGCTGTGGTATCCATGGTCAGAGCAAACTGTAACAGATTCTGGATACTATATTACTAATCTTGATTAGCGCTGGCTTACCTGAGGTGCGGAGTCTAACGATCTCCCCGGTGTTCACCAAGAACCGCCGCAAGGCGGGGTGGGCTTCGCTGCCAGGAGTCGCAGGTCGCGGTCCCCAGGTTCACCTCAAGATGTAGTACAGCGGAGTGAAGCGGTGGTAGCGGAGTCAACAAGCCGGTTCGGTACACAGGAATGGAGTCAGGCAGAATCAGAAGGCAACTCGGAGTCAACAAGCCAGGTTCAGTACACGGGTCACAAGAATAGGAGAATGGTCAGCAAGCCGGGTCGGTACACAGGGATTAGAGAGCCAGGGAAGTCAAACAGGCAGAGATCAGCACACAGGAGACACTGGAAACAGGAAGACACTGCAATCCACGAAGAGCAGGAGCCAGGAACAGGTAAGTGTTGCTCTGACACTCAGCGAGTGTCAGAGTGAGGTTTTTATACTGAAGGGGATTCAAAATCCCCGCCTCTAGGTTGTGGTCATGTGACCGCCTCCGGGTGCGGTCACATGGTCCTGAATGCGGAAGTGCGGCTGGACGGAGCGGCGGGGATAAGGTAAGTCCGTGACACCAGTTCTGAGCTAGGCAATCCCAGCAGATTTGCCAGATTGGATGAAGATACTGTGGAAGGCAGTTCAGAATTGGTAGAGTTGGATGACAATGCTTCCTCTAGCAACCAGGGGAATATTCTCTCCAGCACAGAGGGGACCAAAGTTACTCAGGGACCCAGGCAGATTGTGGTGGTAGGGGATTCAATTATTAGGAAGGTAGATAGGGCAATCTGTTACCGGGACCGTGCATGCCGAACAGTGTGTTGTCTCCCGGGTGCTCGGGCTCGGCATATTGCGGATCGGGTGGACAGATTGTTGGGAGGGGCTGGCAATGACCCAGCGGTTTTGGTGCATGTTGGCACCAATGACCGAGTTAGAGGAAGAAGGGGTGTCCTAAAGAATGATTTCAGGGACATAGGTCGCAAACTTAAGGCAAGGACATCCAAGGTAGTATTTTCGGAAATACTACCTGTGCCACGCGCTAGTCCAGGGAGGCAGCGGGAGATTAGGGAGGTTAATGCGTGGCTAAAAGATTGGTGTAAGAAGGAGGGTTTTGGATTCTTAAAGCACTGGGCTGATTTCTCGGTCAGTTGCCATCTTTATTGTCGTGATGGATTGCACCTGAATGAGGAGGGGGCTGCAGTGCTAGGGGAGAGGATGGTTAGAAGGTTGGAGGAGATTTTAAACTAGGCTCCGGGTGGGAGGGGCAAGCAAGTATTTATGGGATAGACATTGATAGTAGTAAGGAGGAATTTAACAAGAGTAAAGGGGGTGGAGAGGGGGGAAAGGGAAGCATAGCGGATAAGGAGCGGCCCTTTTTAAAGCAAAAAGAAATACCTAAGGGAGGCAATAGACTTAAGTGTATGCTTGCAAATGCAAGAAGCCTGACAGGTAAAATGGGGGAGTTAGAACTAGTAGCAATGAATGAGCAGTATGATATTATAGGTATTACTGAGACCTGGTGGGATGATACACATGACTGGGCAGTCAACTTGGAAGGCTATTCTCTCTTTAGGAGGGATAGGGTAAATAAAAGGGGAGGAGGAGTATGTCTTTATATTAAGCCAGAATTAAAACCAAGTATTCAGGAAGTTATATACGAGAATATTGGTGATAATATAGAGGCATTGTGGGTGGAAATATCCAGCGGAGGAAAAAGTTCAGAGAAGTTTCTGATAGGGATATGCTATAAACCGCCAGATATTGGTACGATTGAGGAAGCCCAACTTCTACAGCAAATTGAAAAGGCTACACAACTAGGTCAAATTTTAATTATGGGGGATTTTAATTATCCGGACATTGATTGGAGTACTGAGACCTGCGGTACAGCTAGGGGAAATAGGTTTCTGAGCACGCTAAAAGACCATTACATATCCCAACTAGTTGAGGAACCAACTAGGAACCGGACTATACTGGACCTAGTAATAACAAACAATGTAGACGTAATATCAAATATTCAAGTAAAGGAGCACTTGGGAAACAGTGATCATAATATGGTCTCATTTGAAATTAGTTTCCAGAAACAACAGTATAAGGGATCAACTAGGACTTTAAACTTTAAAAAGGCAAATTTTAATATGCTAAAGGAGTCTATAAAGAGCATAGACTGGGACAAAGCCTTTGAAGGAAAAAATACGGAAGAAATGTGGGCTGTCTTTAAAATGTTGTTGGAAACATACACGTATAAGTTCATTCCTATGGGAAATAAATGTAAAAGAATTAAGTCTAAACCAATGTGGCTAAATAAAAAGGTAAGGGAAGAAATGCAAAGGAAGAAGCGTGCATTTAAATTGTTTAAGTCTGAAGGGTCAGAGGAGTCCTTCCATAGGTACAAGGAATGTAATAAAACATGCAAAAAGGAAATTAGATTGGCTAAATTAGAAAATGAAAGGCACGTTGCAAAAGAAAGTAAGACAAACCCCAAAAAGTTTTTTAAGTATATAAATGGCAAAAGGATTAAAAAAGATAATATAGGACCCCTAAGAAGTGAGATGGGTGAATTGATAAATGATACTAAGGAAAAAGCAGAGATATTAAACACGTGCCACACAAGAGGTTGGTTTACAAAATAAGGGAACTGGGTCTAGAAATCAAAATTTGTACTTGGATCGAAAACTGGTTAGAGAATAGGGAACAGAGAGTTGTGATAAATGGAACATTTTCTAATTGGTCAAAGGTCTTAAGTGGAGTACCTCAAGGTTCCGTGCTGGGACCACTCCTTTTTAATATATTTATTAATGACCTTGGTGATGGTTTAGAGAGTAAAGTTTCTATTTTTGCAGATGACACTAAACTCTGTAAGGTAATAAAATCAGAGCAAGATGTAGCTTCTCTACAGAGGGACTTAAATAAACTGGAGGATTGGGGGGCTAAATGGAATATGAGGTTTAACACAGATAAATGTAAGGTTATGCATTCAGGGATCAAAAACAAGAACGCAATCTATAAATTAAATGGAATTAATTTGGGAGAATCTATAATGGAAAAGGATTTGGGAGTGCTCGTAAACAGTAGACTTAGCAATAGTGCTCAATGTCAAGCAGCAGCTGCAAGGGCAAACAAAGTATTGGCATGCATAAAAAGGGGCATAGATGCAAGGGAAGACAGTGTAATTTTGCCACTGTATAAATCATTGGTAAGACCTCATCTTGAATATGCAGTACAGTTCTGGGCACCACTCTATAAAAAAGATAATTTGGAACTAGAAAGGGTTCAGAGAAGGGCGACAAAATTGATAAAGGGTATGGAGTCATTAAGTTATGAGGAAAGGTTAGCCAGTTTAGGCATGTTTACTTTAGAAAAGAGGCGTCTAAGGGGAGATATGATTACTATGTACAAATACATTAGGGGTCAATACAGAGAGCTTTCATGGGAACTTTTTACCCCAAGGACCATACACAGGACACGTGGTCATCCCCTAAGGTTAGAGGAGAGGAAATTTCACAACCAGCAAAGGAAGGGGTTCTTTACAGTAAGGGCAGTCAAGATATGGAATTCATTGCCAGGGAAGGTTGTGATGGCAGATTCAATAGATATGTTTAAGAAAGGGTTAGACAAATTTTTAGTGGAAAGGTGTATCCAGGGATACGACCGTTAATTTAAAATAAAGGATAGTAGTGGATATAGGGTAAAAATTGGATTGCAATATTGAGTCTGGGGGGATTTTCAAAATTGAAACAGATGGGCTGTTGCCTACTCTGGATTAATTTCAAATATAAGTGCAGGATCGCAGGAGATCCAAAATAGGTTGAACTTGATGGACTGGTGTCTTTTTTCAACCTCATCAACTATGTTACTATGTATAACGCCTACCTTACTCAAATGATATCTCATCTCCGCCCAGTCCGCGCCTACTCTCCGCCCATTCCCACCCCTTTCTTCTCAAGTGGTCAGCCGCCTTCTCAAATATATTTGCGTTGGACTTTGAGATTGAGTTGACTTTGAGTGCTGTATCTGCTCTGTTTGCGCTGCGTATGTGGTGTTTTACGCAGCTCAAGTCCCGTTTTGCGCATGCGCAGAGTCGACTAGCAGATGCGTATGCGTTTGCGTACCTTGATGAATCTGGCCCAATGTAATAAAGGCATAACTGAGTAGTGGAAGTGTTTTGCAAATGATGATTCTGTGACTTTCCATAACCACCCTTTTTACCTGTTTTATAAGTTACAGGTGTATATTGAGAAAGCACAAGTATTTATATATTAATGTGCATGTACTTGCAAACTATGTAGGAGTATGCGTTGTTTAGTTTAAGCATACAATAAAGTACATAAAGGGGGTGAGGTTTTCAAAATGGCAAAGTTTAACATGAGTGTTTGATTTGTCATTGTTCACACTCGATTTCAATTATAGATAACAATGTCTGATGCTGGGCCCAGCTTCTCCCACGGTCCGGTTGAACGAACCAGGCGACGACTGAATTTTTCAGACAGGGAATTACAGGTGCTAGTGGAGCAAGTGGTGGACAAATTACTTGCAAGCAACAGACGGCTGTCAGCTTTTGAAAAAGCAAGGATAAGGGAAGAGATAACCATTCAATTGAATTCAATAGCTCCCTGTCGCTGTTTGACCCATGAAGTCCAGAAATGGTACAATGAAATTGCTTGTTTTAAACCACAAATTCATTTGGATGCCTCAAAACATAGTACAAGCTGGATGACTGTGAGCTTGACGCATATTTTGCCTTTGTAAGTCATTTGTCTGTCAAGCCCTTTTTGAAACTACCAAATGCCCATGGTTGCCTCAAAGTGTACTTAGACAAATTTAAAGCTCTTGTTTGGGACATTATCCACCATTGAAAAGCCACACACATTTAACAGTGTAGTTGTAGTGTGATTTTGGTGTGTAAATAGTAAATGGACACTATTATGTGTCATGTTTTTGACTATCAAACCATTTAAAGGCTAATTTTTTATTCAAATTTTGACAGCTGGGCTGATTATAAACAACGCTTAAAAAAGAAACTTGCTGATGGAAGGAGGCATGTAGTTTTTTCCGAGAAGTCTCTTTTTGGGGTGGGCCGAATTGATATAGGCTGTGACCCACCCCTAAACGGCCGCTATCTCCCCTAGGTATATTAGGAATATATAATATTTATGTCTGGTAATGTTTATGTTGTGTTTAGGAACATGTGGCACCTCTATCAATATGTGCCTTAATGCAACCTTTCAAGTCATATTCTGCTTGTGCAGCACATAATAGGGAATGAAATGTCCACACTGATTTGCAAATGTGTTAATGTGTTGTTTCAATCTAATTAAAAGCATAAATATGGCTCTTTCATAATGTCAAAACCACATATACTTAATAGACATGGCTGCTAGTTTCTTCTAATACCAAGGCATGTTTGTGTTTAAATTCCCTGTAGTCATCATCATCAACATGCATGCATCACACTTGCACAGAATTAATATTTGTCCAATGAGCATTTTTTTAGGTTGCTTAGTTTAGAAGGTCATTTTTTATTTTAATTTCTTTTTCTCTATATACAGGACGTGAGGTGGAGGAGGTGACTGTAGACAGTCCAGAAGTGGGGGTGTCTGCCCATGATGTAGCCCCTCAGAGTGAGACTGCATGACTCTTGAGGCGGCAGACACTGTCGCATATCAGTCAACATTTTGAATCCGCCACTCAGTCCGTAGACATGCATGTTTCTGAAATTTCCACAACCCTCACCCGTATGGAGCACAAATTTGACACCCAACTCACTACTTTAAATAATACACTCTTAAATATTGCCACCCTGTTGTACAATATCCACCAAGACAACTCACAACTCCCTCCACTAACTGTCACTTCTTCACCCATTTCAACCCATACCACACACGCTACCTTTTCCCCCCAGATCACCAGCTCTCTCCTCCTAGTATTTCTAATATTTCAATTTCTCAGGCTCCTTCCCCTTTTGTGTCTGCTGCCACTGCCCCTTGTGTGTCTGCTTCCCCTGCCCCTTGTGTGTCTGCTGTCCCTGCCCCTTGTGTGTCTGCTGCCCCTGCCCCTTGTGTGTCTGCTGCCACTGCCCGTTGTGTGTCTGCTGCCCCTACCCCTTCTGTGTGTGCTGCCCCTGGCCCTTCTGTGTGTGCTGCCCCTGCTCCTTGTGTGTCTGCTCCCCCTGGCCCTTCTGTGTGTGCTGCCCCTTGCCTTTCTGTGTCTGCTGCCCCTGCCTATCCGCCTGCCGATCCCCCTGACTATACCCATGCCTATCCCGCTGGCCCTCCGTCACGCCGTCAGTCACACCCTGCTGACCAAGAGAGCTCTGATGCTTGTTCTGAGCCCTCCACATCACCGGTTACTCGAAGCCAGGAACATGTTGTGAGACCACAGCGTGGCAAAAAATACAAAAAAAATAGTGTATTTAATTTTTAATTTTATTTATTATTTGTCAATTTTTGAAATACATGATAGTGTAATGAACATTAAATTACACTTGACTTTATAACAGTTTTGTGGTTGGTTATTGTAGACATATTAGGCTTTTTGGACAAATTCATAGATATTTGCATTTGTCAGCACATTGTTACATCAGTACACTGAACCTACATCAGTTAAAGCACTCATTTCCAAGTGACTTAAAATATATTTCAGTTCGAAATGGGCCTGCAAAGTGTTTGCAAACTCTAATCCTATATCTTATTTGGGCAAAGTTTGGGTGAAGTGAAATAATACACATACCCAAGCATCCACCCACAACAAGACAATACCCCCAAACTCCAAGGTACATAGTAAAGGACGAGGCATACTTTAGGACACTCAAATAGTTTGTTCCACAGGGACAAGTGTATAACATCAGAGTACACTACAACATTTAAAAGTGAGTATCATGGATGCTTAATTGACGCATTTCTGACCAATCTGATAACATTTAGAGCTGTCTGTCCCTTATTGCGTGGTCCAGAGATGTGTGTACTACTTAGATGTAGTGGAAGCAGGGCCGGACAGGCCATCTAGTACTTTTGGCAAATGCTAGAAGGGCCGATGGCTAGATGGCCCTGCCCGACTCTTCTTGGCTTCCTGGTGGCTGGTTCTTCCCCAGAAACCAGGGAGAGGGGTGGGAGCCAGGGAGGGAAGGGGATGCAGGGAGAGGGGTGCGTGAGCCAGGGAGGAAGGGGGTGCAGGGAGAGGGGTGAGAGAACCAGGTGGGGGAGCAAGGAGAAAGGTGAGAGAGCCAGGGGGGAAGGGGGTGCAGGGAGAGGGGTGAGAGAGCCAGGGGGGAAGGGGGTGCAGGGAGGGAGGTGAGAGAGCCAGGGGGAAGGGGGTGTAGGGAGAGGGGTGAGAGAGCTAGAGGGGAATGGGAGCAGGAAGAGGTGTGAGAGAGCCACGGGGAAGGGGGTGCAGGAAGACGTGTGAGTACCAGGGGGGTAGAGGGTGCAGAAAGATGTGTGAGAGTGCCAGGGGAGAAGGTGGTGATGAAGCATGGTATTGCATAGAGGAGACAAGTGTTAAAAAAAAATAAAAAATCAAGCCTTCATACTCCATTCACTTATATTTTCCATACCCTGCTTCTAAATTTCTACTTCAACCACTGTCCTCTGTTCCTGCTCCCAACTGCCTGTGTGAGCTGACAGCTGCTGATCCCTCCTCGCCCAGCGCGCCCAATAGGACAACAGAACACAGAATGCCATAATCGGGTAAGTTCATATATTTTCTCGTGTGCAATGTGTTTTTAACCATGCTTTCTTGAACTGGGGCACTACTGTGTATCCAATGATGTTTAAAACACTATGTATTGCTCATTATTGCGCTGTAATGTTTCTTGCATATCTATCTGTACAGAGATTTTTAATTAAGAGGAAAAACACTGCTTGGCATAAATTTTATCTGTGATTGTGTCAATATATCTACTTTTGTTTGCATTGTAAATGGTGCATTAAGATGCTCCTGGGACTCACACTCGCAGTATCTGATATGCTGTACCAATTTTTATTTGTGAATGAGTATTTGTCTGGGCTACTACTAATGATTTGGGGGCACTACTATGGCATAATGTTATTTGGGGTCACTATTGTGGCATAATATGATTTGGAGGCACTATTCTGGCATAATGTTATTTGGGGGCACTATTGTGGCATATTATGATTTGGAGGCACTATTGTGGCATAATATGATTTGGGGGGACTATTGTGGCATAATATGATTTGGGGGCACTATTGTGGCATAATATGATTTGGGCGCACTACTGTATGTTATATGATTTGGGGGCACTACTATGCCATAATATGATTTGTGGGCACTACTATATGGCCAAATATGAATTGAGGGTAATACTATGTGACATAATATGGCCTGGGGGCACTACGATGTGGCATAAAATGAACTTCTGCCAAAGACAAGTCTGTCATTGTTAATTATGATGGGAGCCCAAAGAAGTTGCTGTACCGGGGCCCAAAATTCCTCTTGTTGGCCCTGCCTACGAGTCAAGGGGGTAGACGTCTCCAGGTAAAAACCCTAAATGTTTCTTATCTAATCAAACTGATGGGTCACATCCAATTATCTCTCACCCACCTCCTCTATCCCCCATTCATTTATATACTGTGTTATTGAAAATGAATAGAAAAGACGCATATTCAGTTACTGTAGTAAAAAAAATATTTTTCTCTGACATTTTGCTGTAGATGGAAATACTTTTAATGTGGCCGTGTGGGTTCAAATTATCATTCAATAGTTATGTTTTTTCTGATATGTTTGTTAGAGTTTTATTTCATGTGGAGTGATTCATGAAAATTCTGCCATTACTATTTAATTGAGGGAAAATGGTAGCTGTTACCTATATGTGTGTAAGTATTCTGTTGTTGCTATCTTGTGGGAGATTCAAAAAAAGCTAAACATTGGTTTCCTACAGTGGCACCTGTATAATTGGTAGTTTTGCTGTAGTATGGGGAGGCGTGGTGGTGGCAGTGTTGTAGTGTGTTTGGGGCTTAGTATTGATAATAAGTAGGAGAGGGTATTGCTGTAATGTGGGGGGTGATGCCGGTTGCTGTAATGTGGGGGGTGATGCTGGTTGCTGTAATGTAGGGGTTGATGCTGGTTGCTGTAATGTAGGGGTGATGCCGGTTGCTGCAATGTGGAGATGATGCCGGTTGCTGTAATGTGGGGGTTGATCCTGGTTGCTGTAATGTAGGGGTGATTCCGGTTGCTGTAATGTAGGGGTGATGCAGGTTGCTGTAATGTGGGGGTGATGCCGGTTGCTGTAATGTGGGGGGCGAGCTCAGGGAGGACAGAAACCTCCCGTGGAGCAGAAGGGCTGAAGGCAGAAGGGGTGATGCTGGTTGCGGAAGAAGGGGTGATGCTGGTTGCTGTAATGTGGGGGGGTGATACTGGTTGCTGTAATGTGGGGGGTGATGCTGGTTGCTATAATGTAGAGGTGATGCCGGTTGCTGTAATGTGGGGGTTATGCCGGTTGCTGTATTGTGGGGGGGTGATGCTGGTTGCTGTAATGTGGGGATGATGCTGGTTGCTGTAATGGGGGTGATGACGGTTGCTGTAATGTGGGAAGTGATGCTGGTTGCTGAAATGTGGGGGGTGATGCTGGTTGCTGGAATGTGGGGGTAATGCTGGTTGCTGTAATGTGGGTGGGTATTTATGTAGTATGAGTGTGTGTGGGGGGTTATTTATTGCTGTAATTTGGGTACTAATAATGTATTGTCATGACATTTATTGATGTAATTGGGGTGCTAACAATGTAATGTTGAGGGTCATTAGGAGAAATAAATACCCCCCCACACACACACACACACACACTCATACTACATCATATTGTACTGCACCAGCAACGCGCACTGCGCCAGCATCAGTGTGCAACAATATAGTGCATGGAGCCCACAACATGGGCTCCATGCTTTAAATGCCAGGGCTGATTTTTAGTCCCAGTCCAGCCCTGAGTGGAAGCAAAGGTTTCAGTGTCCTGTGCTCTGTGTTGCATGTACATGTTTATTTTTGGGCCTTAGGTCCCTAATTTAGTACTTTGACAAAAAATCCATTTGGCAGTTTTGCATAAAAAGGTGGCATTGTAGTGTGCTTTACTTGTAAAATGTGTGGTGTAAAGGCCTGAGACATTTAGTGGATTGTGGTTAAACTGTCATACTGTAACTTAGCTTCTAAATAGAGATATTATTTACAGCACTTGCAGTGTGTGTGTGTGAGTGAACGGTGTGCACCAAAGGCTGAACAGCCTACAGTGTTCCCCAATACGTGTGTAAATACTTCCAACAAGACAGATATCATACTTTACCAATGGTGTCTTTAATTAATGCAACACCAACAACAGGCACAAAACCCACATATGGTTCAGGAATTTCAATTACAGGTAGGCACAATGGACACGGGAGTCATACATACAATACAATGCTGGTCCTATTATGGACATCTTTGAAATTCAAAATAAAGACTTACACTTTCCTGGTAGTGCGAAGCCACAGTACCTGCCAGCAGGTCACTGGTCCAGCTTCACTGTCACCTTGCTTTTGGCAAGCACACAGAATCACCAGACCTGGGGCAACTGTAGCCAAACGATTAAGAACAAGGGTCGTCGCAGTCCTTCTTCCAATCTCCATCCTCCGTCAGCTGCCCTTAACCATTACCTCCTACAGCAGCCAGATATTTCTCAGGCTGTAGGGGTGTGTTGACTGTCTGCTGTGTCTCAGGATATTAAGGCATAGGAATACAATACACATTTCATAATTAAGATGATTACATCAGGCACAGAAAGCCACTGTGTGGTGCTTGGAAATACACTACGAAGCATCATCCAGTTTGCCTAGTGATGTATCGCAAAGCACAATATTTCAACAAATCTTTGTTAGCCTGTAATGTGTTACTAATTTTCAATGTTAATAGCAGGGCTAAATATATATAATCTATATAAATGGTTACAGCATAATGTAATGTTGGTTATTCAGTCCATTGTGTTTGAAACAGAACACTTGCCTGACTAGTTTTTTACAGAGGACAGGTCACAAGCCCTAGCTAGATCTCCTGTTGTTTATGTTTACAAAGAGAGGTAATGTTAAGGCAAAATCGGCAAAATGTAAAAATCTATTTTTTGATGTATGTTTCTACAGATCGAGAATACACATACACTTACCCTTTTGTCATAAGTCTACAATAGAAAGCCTCAGACTAACATGAATACATAACTTACAGTGTAATAGATAATGTTACAATGTCTCATATATGACCATATATTAAGACTCATGTCCAACCACAGTATGGTGCTGAGCACAGACATGCTATGGGAATGAAAACAGACATACTGAATTTCCAGTTTTAATGTGTGCTAGGGCAGACACTCTAGGGGGACATGGAGATAAAAAGTACATCTTAAACGGTATAGGGTCAGTTTGGTCCTTGAGTTAACTTGCATTAAAGTATATGTGAAAAATCCTTATGTAATGGGTGGAAGATTTGGAGTAGGGTTAGGGCTTGGCCAAGTCTAAATGTACAAATTTGTGTTGGGTGTTTTGGGTGGACAATGTGAATTTGTTTTTCATATTTGTGTTAAATTTTAGAAATTTCATTTTTGGGGACTCCATTGCTTTGTGACATGGTTGTGCACAGTTAACATTAGCCAGATTGGTAGTGCTTTTCTTTCCTTTATAACACAGTCTATCTAGGTCACAGGATGGCCATGCAGCCATAGCATATTCCTCGCCTAGTAGCTACTTAGGCACACAAAACTCTGCATAGTGAATGGAGATAATTATAAATGCACCTGGGTGGATACCCCTATGTTGGGGGTGGGGTTTGACATCTCCCTAGGGATTGTGTGCCAGTGGTCACTACTTATTGCTTAGTTGTCGTTCTGGAGGATGGTCACTCTGCTGTGTGAGTAGAATTAGATTGTGGCCTCATAGTGCGATTATTGTCTAACACTTTGCAAGTACTTGTGATACCTTACATTTAGACACATGTTGAAGCAGGCATATTGGTCTTACTATGGCAAAAAGTGGCCCAACCTATTAATTACACACACACTTACAGATCCTACTTGCAGATATTCCCATCCTGATTCTGGCTTAAGTCTAATGTTTGTTTCTTTACAGGACCATTCGCATTGTGAATGCTATTGCAAATTAATGTTAAATTCGGACACCCAGATCCGATATGAAGAGTTTAGATCAATACTGCTTGTCCCAAAAATGTTATCTTAGAAAAACAAGTTAGATATATGACAGTTGTGTGCAAGATCACAATCTGTGTCTTCACCCATCATTTAGTATGTTTAGAAGTGTTTATATGTGTGTGTCTGGAATGGAACATTGCATGACTGGACAAAAAACAATATAGTTGATGTGTAGCAGTTCAAAGATAGCTAAGGAAGCCAAAGTCAAAATTGAAAAGGGTGGATAGTGTCATTGTTTAACTGCTGGACAAAACTGGATTTAAAGGTAATGTTGATAAGGACTCCAACAGATGCTGAACTTGGAATGACACCAAGGCATTGGACTTGATTGTGTGGACTTTGTGTTTTGCATTTGTCCGTGGCCACAATTCCAAGCAAAGTGGTGATTGTGTCTGGAGTCTATTTTTGGATTTGTGGTTTGAACATGTACTAACCTAGGAAGTGTTGTTGGCAACGAATCTAACATCCTACTTTGACAACATTTACAGAGGTTACTAAAAAATATATAGGAATAAGTTCACATAACATGTTGAACTTGCCCAATACAAAATCCTAACACGTGGACCAAGAAAAGGGAGCATACATAGTAAACACACAAATATACCTAATCTTATAAAGTTCCAAACCTCAAAATAGAGTGTGATTTAAGGGGAAGGGCTGTGTGTGGCTAATGTGAAAATAAGAAAGGATGGCTACAATAGATAGTACAAGTATACATGTACCTAAATGGGCCCCAAAGGACTATGGAGTGATTATGTATGACAAGAGGAAGAACAAGAGTGTCGTAAGCAGCACATACTTCTTTGTGACTGATTGCTGACACTATTGCAGGGTCAGATTTATTATTAACAGACATTATTATATATTTGCAGCACAATACATAGCAAGTAAGACAGTGGTCTTTGAGAGATAGTTCCTTGCAAACAATCAGGGCCAAGTGAAGAAACACATTGGCAGGGTTGTAGCATTGGATAAATACTTCAACGTGTAAAAAGACACGCAATTCAGAACTATAGAATGCATGTTATCTTTGCCTGTTGAATGTAAAGGAAAAAATTACTACACCAATATTAGCTCACATCTAACTTTACTGCATGTAATTAGTTTCTGCCTTGCTGCACATGAAGGTGACCACTGTAACCTAACATGCAAAGTGTCTTGTAAGGCTCAACACAGTACTCTCTGTAATATTGGCTTGTGGATTTCAGCTATATCTTGGTTTAGGAGTGTGGTTTGTGGTGGTTTGGTCTTGAAAATACCCAAAAAACCATCAGCTATTAAAAATGTAGATTGGCTAACGTGGCTTAGGCAGACACACAAACCTCCATCACAATTCTATAGGTTTATTACAGCAATATTGTATGCAGCACACAAATATAACAATAATATTAAATGTTATTTATCAGAACACTATAGATACTTACATTCTTCAACTGGCTACGACAACATAGGCACATTATCCCAAAAACATTTTGGGGGGTGGATGACAAATGATTGTCCAAAAAAATTACACAAATTTTAGAAGAATTCCTAAAGCATTTTTAAGTAGCATAGATTTTAGAAGCATGGCAAATGGAGCCAATTTCATTAGGACAACACCACATATATATTTGGCAAGCCATTTCTTTGTTTCAAATATAAGTTTGCATATATTTTTAGTTTGCTCATTATTCAATCATATAGCATTGATGTATTTGACATTTGACCTTTAAAGGAAACAGTACTAATAAATGTGATTTACCTCACAAATATGTATCATTGACATACTGCCTGAAGTTGGCCCCCTGATCTGATTCCCGCGGTGTGGCTTCAGGCTCCCCCACCTCATCCATCCCAGCAACTTCATCCACCATCCCTGAAGCCCCACTCCAGATGGCAATATTGTGAAACACCATACACAGAGCTATGATGTCACATACTTTACTCGGCCCATACATCATTGCTCCAACAGACTGGTCAAGGCATCTAAAGCGTGCCTTTAAGAGGCCAAATGCCCTTTCAATGACCGATCTGGAGGCTGAATGAGCCAAGTTATTTGCAACATCACGCTCTGTGTGTGGCCTCAACATCAGAGTGAGGAGCCATGGGCCATAGCGTTGTCTCATATGTAGGATGAGAGGAAAGACAAAAGAAACAAACATTCATACACTTTAACACAAACAAATGACCACCCTCCAAATGCTACCATTCAACAATATGTCTAGTACATTATATCAAAGGCAAATTGACAGCTAAGTGATGATTATTATCTTAAATAAGCAAAACATTGTAAACTTATCACATTTTGGAAAACACAAACCATGGGTGGCTGAAGCATTTTTACAATGTGTCTTCTACGTTCTTTCGGAGGGATGCCATGGCCAATTTCTATCTTACATGTAGTGCATACTTATAGACTACCCACCTCTTTAACAATTTTAACAAAACAAATATAATGTACCATTGTGAGAATGGACATTTCAAAACAACTTGACTTAGGCATATGGCCTTGTAGAGTTTACTAACACTTTCAAAACATCATGTAACCTTAGATGTTATGTCTGTTTTTGAAAGCTGGCTACATTACTATGAGTACTTGGAAACGTGGATATTTTTAAAATCCACAGTTTTGTAACAACTAAAGAGAACGGGCACATGCACTATATGACACAATGTTGAAACATAACATCTGAGAGCAAAGACCACCTTCAGAGTACAGTAACTTGGAAGTTGATGATTGTCGATACAAGCATAGAAATGAATTGAGTAAATACATTATTCTAATTACCAAGAAGCCACGCGTCTCCATGTGGCCTTGCACCCCCTTGCCTCTGTTGCAATCTGTGCCACATCCCCGATTGCATAAACGCAAAGGAGTCATGGGTGCTCTCCCCCATTTGGCAACCAGGTTTCCAATCTGACGAGACAGGTCACAAATAGCCTGTACATTAATTTAGTGGAAATGCTTCCGGTTCAAATACACAGAAGCATATCCACTCGTTGGCACCAAGGTCACATGTGTCCCATCTACTGCCCCTATGACGTGCAGAAAGCCAGCTATGGTGGCAAACTGCCACTTAATCCACACAAGGGGCTCCTCATTGAGTGGCAGAACCTTCAGCATATGACTGAAGGTGGACTGGGACATACCTGTCGTGACCCCCACTGTGGTCTGGAATGACCCAGACGCACAGAAGTGCAGTACCTCCAACAGTTTGGTTAAAGGCGATACTGCTGTCGGGATGTGGCGCATTGGCTCAAGGTCACTCTGCACAATGTGCAGGGTGTCAAAAATGACATGAGGAGTAAGCCGATAGCGATGGACAACTTCAGCATTTGAAATCCCAAAGAGGCTGACACGTGGCCTGAGGACATGCTCTTTAGGACGGCGATGTTGTAGCAGTTGCTGGTTTGGATGTTGTGGAGGATCAGCCTCCTCGAGAACCAGACTCTCATTCAACTCCAGGATCGCCTGTATATGTGACAAAAGCCTGAGTTTACAAACAAGCAAAAACATTACGTGAGGCCTTTAGAGCTTGGCATTTTCACTGTAGACTCCAAACATGAAACTTATACTTACAACAAAATCACAATTCATCTTCTTTTTTGGGTTTGCAAAGTACAGTCAGTAATTAGTGAAATAAAAAAAAAAAGTGACAATACTCAAGCCATAGTTAAAGAGCAAAGACACATCATCAGAGAACATCTCACCAGCAAGATACAGAAAGAGACACCCAACAGACATAAGAGTGGGTGCCACTGTATACTGACCACACACAAATTCAGCAAAAGGCAACTTAGGCACACCCAAATAGGATCCATTCTCTCATATTATCTGTTAGGGAGGGGGAGCAGGTAAAAATTGAGACATGAAAAGGGGCCACAAAATAAAGCAAACTATAAATAATTCTGTCAAGATGCAGTCCCTATTCAAAGTGACAATACACAGTGAAGAATGTCGACAATCTAATATAATTTTATATGCTTTACTCCTACTATCAGAAATCTAATATATATAATCAAATGTAAACCCCTTACTTCACAAAGTAGAGAAGCTTATAGTTAAATTAGCATAGGTGTATCAAATAATAAAACACAACGCAATGCTATTTTAGCTCTTAAAACATACTTTGATTTGTGAAAGGTACTGCTCCAAATACCTCTAAACTGTACTTTTTCGTGTGTCTTACTCACCAAAACCACTGAACTCCCAACCAAAAAGCAGTGCAGCAAATGCGATTTTAAAGTTTAGCACAATTATTAAACTATCTGCAAGTACATACACTGACGCTGCTCAGATGACGACAGACACAGGTGCGTTTAGAGAGCGAGTGTGTTTGTTTTTGCCTCACCAGGCATATTTTTGCATTTGATTAAAAAAAATGATATAAGTGTATGTGGTTTGGTTGATTACATCATTTGCTAATATACTTAGGTGTTCTTTCTGTGTAAAGAATAAGGTTTCGCAATTTTTCATCATCATCATTTATTTATATAGTGCCACTGATTCCGCAGCGCTGTACAGAGAACTCATTCACATCAGTCCCTGCCCCATTGAAGCTTATAGTCTAAATTCCCTCAATTTTGATAGCAGACAATTAACCTACTAGTATGTTTTTGGAGTGTGGGAGGAAACCCATGCAAACACGGGGAAAACATACAAACTCCACACAGATAAGGCCATGGTCTGGAATTGAACTCATAACCCCAGCACTGTGAGGCAGAAGTGCTAACCACTTAGCCACTGTGCAATTGCAGACATGTTGCATGATCTATTATTTCAGTATAGACTATATAACGTATGTATTGTTTAGTCTGGATATTAGTGTGGTGGTTAGCCATTCCACCTAGCAACAGCATAGTCATGAGTTCAAACCCAGAATCATACCTGTATCTGTGCTGACTTTGTATATTCCCATATTTCTGTGGATATACTCCACTGTGTAACTTATAGAAGAGTATGCTAGTATATGTTTTGCAGTCCAATATGGCTAGTGTGCATATTTATGATTGCGAATTGTTAGTCGTTACATCCGCATCCACGTTTATTAATTTTGCTATGACACATATTTCGAGGTGGAGAACAAGAGAATGTGTGTGTGTAATACTTTAGTGTTTCTCCTTCAACATTCATGTTGGCAGGAATGCATGTATTGTGTTGTGAATTTCCTTATCCCAAAATTTAAACTGTGCCAAGCATTGAGGGCTCGAATATTTCATTGTAGATTGGTTAATAATCATCTATATGATTGATTATTACATTAATCAAAATTATTGCCATTAAACTGTTTGTTATGAGAGACGGTGATGCTCAGCTTTTCCTTCTAGTCAATTTCATGCATGTACTGTATCCACTTGCGCGTTAGCGTAGTAGTTAAGCAATCTCCTTTGCATCAGTGGGTTCATGAGTTTGATTTCTGCCACATTTTGGGTAATATGGCTAAATGACATGTTGAAAATTGTGTGCAGCTACAACACAGAGAAGCAGCAGTTAAAAGTGACTTGATTGCAAAGACATATGACCAATCCACAGATGAAAGCCCAAAAAACAAAGAAACGTAAAAAAAAATTGAAGTCCAAGTATTATTAGTATAATTTGTATTTTTATTAGTATACATGACTCAATTTCCATATCCAAAAAGGTAAACTGATTAAAATTAAAATTTAATCAGGAAAAAAGCTTGTTATGACAGAAGTTGCTGCTCAGCTTCTCAGTCTATTCTTTTTCATTAACATATTGTTTTCACCACTTGCACATTGGCGTAGTGGTTAGACAATCCAACTTGCAACAGTGCAAACTTAAGGTCAAATCCCCACCAATGCCCTTATCTCTGTGGGATCAATAATATCCTTCCCATATTTATGTGGATGTTCATGGTGTAAGAGTACGCTTGGTTTGAGTTTGCACAAATCATCTGTTTAATAACTTATTTTTTTTACATATTATTACTAGCATATTGTAAGATGTTTTGTTACAAACACTAGCAACGAACTGTTGACATATCAGCCACTTTACATTGCAATTTATTACAATTGTGGTGGTAATTAAAAATAGGTTGTTTGTTTTAAAAAATACACAATGTTTAATGCTACAGCTACATATAAAATATTTTTACATTTTGTTCCGGCTGCTGGAATGGGTCTGCCAGTACCTTAGCCATCCATTCCGGCTGCTGGAATGGAGAGCTGAGTGCATTCTTCATCCATTCCGGATGCCGAAATGGGGCTTAAAATACCCTAACCGTCCATTCGGGCAGCCGGAATGGATGGTACTTTAATGGGTCTGGATGGTACTTTAATGGGTCTGCCATGGGGCTTAAAGCACCATAGCCTTCCACTCCGGCAGCCGAAATGGATGACTAAGGTGCTGGCAGACCCATTCCAGCAGCCGGAATGGATGGGAAATGCACTCAGCGCTCCATTCCGGCAGCCGGAATGGATGGCTAAGGTACTGGCAGACATATTCCGGCATCTGGAATGGATGGGGAATGAATTCAGCTCTCAATTCCGACATATATTAAGGAAGGCAGAACGGATAACTAGAATATATAGCTGGGATATACAATATATATGCAATATAATATGTGTAATAGTTGTTCCACATATTACAGAGAACATATCTGTGTAGCAGACCAAATTGCACTATACAGGCATAGAAAAAACAGCAAGCTTTACTCAAAACACCAAGCTGCAGAGGGCTCTATAGTAAGCTGACTCCTTCCGGCGTTCAAGCATTTCGGCAGTTCCGGGTTTAACCTAATCCCCAAATATCAGCACCTAACTGTTGACACATCAACCACTTTACATTGCAATTTATTACAATTGTGGTTGTAATTAAAAAGAGGTTCCTTTAAAAAAAATGTACACAATGTTTAATGTTTGATATAAATATAAAATGAATTTCCAAAAAATAAATAAATTATTTTATGTGAAGTGTATTAAGATGTATGTTGTGCATATTTAGTTGTGAGTGTTTTAAACAAACAAACAGTTTACTTGTTGTAATTTAGCTAGCTGGTTTGGATTTAAACATGACCCTGAGCGTCCTTAAGTTTTAGCAAGGAGTAAAGATACAATTCAACTTAACTATCCGACAGAGCCGGAGGTTCGCCTATTCTTCTCAAGTCAGTACAAATAACGCATACTCTTCTTTACTTATTTAAGATCTCTGCCCATTCCCCTCCCATTCCCAACCCTTTTTTCTCAAGTGGTCAGAAGACTTCTTAAGTGCAATTGCGATGGAATTTCACCTAAATTTAAGAGATTCTTAGCTTACGCCAGTGGTTCCCAAACTTTTGCAGTTTGCAGCACCCTTAGAGTCTCCATAATTTTTTCAAGGCACCCCTCCAAATTAATTACCAAGCAGTCACGTTTTATAAGTAGATGGGACAAAAAACGTAATAAGTATTTCTGTCCTGATCTAAATACTTATTTAGTTGTATGCAAAGAGACACATAAATCCAAGGGAAAATAATATTTTTAAATATTTTTTTTAATTATATTTCTGTCAAAGAATAATTTACAGCTAATTCACTCTGTGCCCCTGCATCATCATCAACACACTCTGTGCCCCTGCATCATCAATCACACACTCTGTGCCTCTCTGCTTCATCATCCACACACTCTGTGCCCCTGCATCATCATCCACACTCTCTGTGCCCCTCTGCATCATCCACACTCTCTGTGCCCCTGCATCATCAACCACACTCTCTGTACCCGTGCATCATCATCCACACTCTCTGTGCCCCTGCATCATCATCCACACTCTCTGTGCCCCTCTGCATCATCCACACTCTCTGTGCCCCTCTGCACCCACACTCTCTGTGCCCCACTTCATCATCATCCACACACTCTGTGCCCCTCTGCATCATCATCCACACACCCTGTGCCCCTCTGCATCATCCACAATCTCTGTGCCCCTCTGCATTCACACTCTCTGTGCCCCTCTGCATCATCCACACTCTCTGTGCCCCTCTGCATTCACACTCTCTGAGTCCCCTCTGCATCCACTCTCTGTGCCCCCTCTGCATCCACTCTCTGTGCACCCTCTGCATCCTGACCCTGTCCCCTCCTTCATTCTTTTGCCCCTTCATTGCTGTTTCCTATCACTATTCCCCTCCGTTTCTTTACTTACCATACTTGACCTTCTTTCTTCTATTTCTTCTGTCTTTTCTTCTTTCTTCTTACCAATTTGGCAGTGCCCGGGACCCAGCATCCTCTCTCCTGCCACTTGTCACTGAATGTCAGACGTGATGACGTCACGCCCGACATTCAATGAGAAGCGAGGAGGGAGGAGGATGCTGGGTCCTGGGCACTGTCCGATTGGTAAGTTGTTTGTTTTTTTTGTCCCCTGACCACGGCACCCCTGTGACAGTACACTTTGGGAACCTAGGGCTTACGCAACGGATTATAATGGATTTCCCTTCTTATCTCACGTTTCTGGGCATGCGCAGTGGCGAATCACGTAACATCCACAAAAATCGGCAGATCCATTTCTTGATGAATCAGGCCCTTAAGTCTTTTTCATTTATATACAAACATTGAATTCCCATCAATGCATTACCATACCCACGATACAAAGAAGTATTTGCAGTATATGACGATTATGGCACAGTAAATAAGGGCAGTGAATGTCTTTAGAAGACTGATTGACTCAAAACTATTATGAGGATAAAAATAAAAACCTTTTGTTATCTACCATAATTTGACATTACATTGCATTACTTTCTTTCAAATCATCTAATATAAAATTTGGTTAAGAAACAAAAAACAAAAACAAACCCAAACACTATTTCATATTCAACTATGTTAGCCCATTTCTCCTCCTCTCTTTAAAAACATTCCTTCTGACCTTCTACGACATACAGAAAAACCACCTAATTCATGAATTTGCTATGCGAATAGCCCATAAACTCTAATATCTCTTTACAAAACACAGTAATCATTACTAGAGGTGCACACTGACCCCTGTAAACTGATTTTGGTTTTGGATCTAGATTAGCTTTGTGCTTTATTTTTGGCTCTGGCTAAACCGCCCTCGTGAGTTTTGGTTTTGGTTTTCGATCTGTATATTTTAGAAAAATTGGTAAAATATGCTAAAATCACATAATTTTGCACTTTTTTTGTTCCTACATTATAATTAACCTCAATGACACTAATTTCAAGTCATTTGCAGTCAATTTTGACCACCTCACAGGTCACACAATATTATTTTCATACACTTTCAAACAAAGACTGCAGCAGTTCTTGCCAGTGATAAGAAGAAGGCCATGGCATGCCTGGGCATAAGACCAAAAAACTCACTTCTTATGTGTGGAATTATTTTTACCCAAATCCTGACAAAAGTTGGCTAGCCATTTGTAGCGTTTGTAATGCCACGGTCAGTAGAGGTAGGGACCTTAACCATCTGGGATCCTCATCCATGTTATGCTATTTGAAGCGAGTTCATAGAAAGCTCTTGGGAAAATCAGAAACCTATGCTAAAAAAATAACAACAAGCAGTCTAGCATCAGCTGGATTGCTTGTCTCATCTAGATCCCAGCACCTGCAATCTATACCCCCGACACCTTCATCATCAATATCCTCACAAGTGATCGAAGATAGCTCTGCATCCAAGTTGCTAATGTGATATGACTCCTCCCCTATCCAGGACTCCTCAGGAGAATCCTTGTGCGTTAGGCCTACTGCTGCTGATCCTGCTGCTGGGGGTGGATCTTCAACCCAGAAACAGGACAAGAAGAAGACTACTAGTAGTTTACAACAATTGACTGTTAAACAATCCTTAGCAAGATTGAAAGCTGTCACCCAGTCGCAAAACAGATCACAGACGCCATGGCGACTATGCTAGTATTAGATCTGCGTCCAATAGCCACTATTAATGTAGCTGGTGTTAGATTATTACTTGAGGTTTTGCGTCCCTGTTACCAAATTCCATCACGACACCATTTTACTAGAAAAGCTATTCCTCACCTCTACCAGAAGGATCGTAAAAATGTAATTATTGGACTACAAAATGCCATTCTACCCACACTACACTTAACCACAGATATGTGGACAAGCGGAACTGGGAAAACTAAAGATTATATGACTGTGACAGCCCACTGGGTTGGTGATTCGCCTTCACCAGCAGGAACAGCAGCAGCATGTACCCAAGTATGTCACATTTTTCTGAGGCAGGCTACTCTGTGTATCATCTGCTTCACTAAGAGGCATTTTATTATTATTATTATTATTATTATCGTAGATTTGCAAGGCACCACAGTGCTCCACAGCGCCGTACAGTAGTGAAGACAAGGACATACATAAAACAAGAACAGACAAGGCAGACAAAATGAATGGAGACATGAAAACAAAGGGTATGGATAACCCTGCTCATTAGAGAGCTTACATTCTAAAGGGAAGAGGGCACAGCTGAAACGAGAGGAACGACTGTGAGGGTGCATTAGTGTGAATAGTGTTATTGAGGATAAAGTCACCTCTAAAAAAGAGATGGGTTTTCAAAGAGCATCTAAAGATTTGAAGGCTGTGGGAAAGTCTGATTGGCATGGTAGGGAATTCCATAAGTGGGGAGCAGCACGGGAGAAGTCTTGACGGTGGGAGTGAGAGGTGGTTATCAGAAACGAGACAAGGCACTGGTCAGAGTTACCTCTGACAACCTGTTTGAAAAACTAAGGGATGTCATTGCAACATGGCTTATCCTGCTTGGACTCTCCTGAGAATATGTGATCTCTGCTAATGCCACCAATATTGTTAGAGCATTACAGCGGAGGGGGGGGGGAATTCCATCACATTTCCTGATTTGCTCACACAATCAACTTGTTGGTACAGAACCTTTAAAAAAATGACAATGACAAGCAGGAGATGCTTTCTGGATCCCGAAATATTTAGGGTCATTTTCAGGATTGTGCAACAGCATGTAGGGCAGTGTTTCTCAACTACAGTCCTCAGGACCCCCTAGCAGTACATGTTTTCCATATCTCCTTGCTGGAGCACAGGTGTATTCATTACTTACTGACACAGTGTAGCAGGTGGTATAATTATTTCACTGGTCACCTGGCAATCCGGCACTGTTAGTGGGTCCTGAGGACTGGAGTTGAGAAACACTGATGCTGCAGCTGCAAGAAGAATAGAATTTGAGGGGTAATGTACTATAGTCCAGCAAAGTAGTCACCTGTGGAGAGAGTGCAGACACTCTTAGCTTGAGTCAAGTGATTACCCTAATTACACTTTTTGAAAAACAGCTAAAGAAATTGAAGGAGGAAATGAAGCAAAACAAATCCGCTAACTATATTGTAATTGTAGATTAAGTACCTAATTTGCTTTGCCAGGATCCAAGAGTTATCAACATATTGAAATCGGATCACACCATTTTGCCAACTGTGCTTGATCCTAAGTTTAAGAGCTACGGGCCTGATTCATTAAGGATCTTAACTTAAGAAACTTCTTATTTCAGTCTCCTGGACAAAACCATGTTACAATGCAAGGGGTGCAAATTAGTATTCTGCTTTGCACATAAGTTAAATACTGTCTGTTTTTTCATGTAGCACACAAATACTTGATAGCTTTTTTGTACACTGAAATTTAAAGTTGATATTTGTGTGCTAGATGGAAAAACAGTCAGTATTTAACTTATGTGCAAAATAGAATACTAATTTGCACCCCTTGCATTGTAACATGGTTTTGTCCAGGAGACTGAAATAAGAAGTTTCTTAAGTTAAGATCCTTAATGAATCAGGCCCTATGTCTTTATTTCCCACTGTCCCAGATCACAAGAGATGCAATGAGCTCCTGGTCAGCAGGCTGACAGCTCAAGTGGTACATGACACAACGACGTTTCCTTCATCAGTTTCTCTGCCAACTGCTTCTAGGAAAATACTAAGCTTTCCCATGACACCCAGCGGTGATGCAGATGAGTCAGCACAACATTTTGACATTTGCCCAAATATAGTGACAGCTCTGCCATAAAATGAACTACAAATTCCATTAAGGAGGCCATTATCAGCAATTACATAAAAGTACACAGACTTCTGTGATGGTGGATTTCAGCGGGGATGAATTAGTATTGTTTGAGGAAGATGAGGGTGAATATAATGACAGTGTAGATTGCAGGTGCTGAAATCTAGTTAAGAGAAGGGAGCTACCTGATGCTGGTATGCTTGGTAATATTCCTTGGCAATTTTATGTTTTTCTACAGTACACTTTCACCTTTAGTAGAGAGGTTTTTTTTCTTTAAAAAAGGACAAGCTTTTTATTTACATCTTTGTTTCCTTGACTTAAAACCACTATGCACTTGAACATAGGTTTTAGCACATGAGGTAGAGGGATTAGTATCATCATGACTGAGACTGGAGAGTGACAACAACAATGTCACCCCTCCTGTTTCTGTAGAAGCTATGGCACAGTAGAATGTCACTGAAGACTTTTAAGAACACTAACAGCCCTATTATTACAATTTCTGTTTCAGTACTGAACCCTGCTACCTCTCCTGTTTCTGAGTGAGCTATGGTACAGTAAAATGTAACTGCAGATTTAGACCCAGTCCTATCATTTCTATTTCAGTAATGACAATTAGAAATTTTGCAATGGAGCTCTCCTCTTTGTGTGTAATCTATATAACACCGTACAATTTGACTGCAAAGTCAGAAGAAAAGCCTGCCAGCCCTAGTATTTGTAATTCAGCTATGACAATTAGCAATGGAAATATAGAGCTCTCCTCATTGTGTGTAACCTATATAATACCGTACAATTTGACTGCAAAGTCAGAAGAAAAGCCTGCCAATCCTAGTATTTGTAATTTCAGCAATGACAATTAGCAATGGAGCAATGGAGCTCTCCTCTTTGTGTGTTACCTATATAACACTAAGTGGTTAGCACTTCTGCCTTACAGCACTGGGGCCATGAGTTCAATTCCCAACCATGGCCCTATCTGTGAAAAGTTTGTATGTTCTCCCCGTGTTTGCGTGGGTTTCCTCCGGGTGCTCTGGTTTCCTCCCACACTCCAAAAACGTACTTGTAGGTTAATTGGCCACTAACAAAATTGACCCTAGTGTGTGTCTGCCTGTTCTGTCTGTCTGTCTGTGTGTGTGTGTTAGGGAATTTAGACTGTAAGCCCCAATGGGTCTTGGACTGATGTGAGTGAGTTCTCTGTTCAGCGCTGCGGAATTAGTGGCGATATATAATTAAATGGTAATAGTAATACTAATAATAATGTACATTATTGGACTGCAGATTTAGAAGACCAAGCCTGCCTTATAAACTCTATTTCAGCAATGACAATTAGCAATGGAGCAATGGAGCTCTCCTGAATGTCACTATAGACTTTGAAGAACACTGCTACCCCCTCCTCTTTCTATTCTGCTCTACAGACTGTGTGTCACTCACCGGACCGTGAGTGCCTCTGCTCTTGTGCGTGGTTTTCTCTCCTTCCTGCCGGCGCCTGTCCTGAGCCGCGGCCGTCCGCCATCTTGATAGGACTGCGCATGTCCAGGATCCCTGAACTCTTTTGACCTTGCTTTTAACTTAATTGGTGGATCAATCACCTCTCCCTATTTAAGGCACCTGTGGCCTTTGTATCGTTGCCTGATCTTGATTCTCACTCTCGGTGAGTATCTGAAGGTGTTTCCTGTGTTCTGCTCGTGTCTTCAGTTTCCTGCTGGATTACCTGCTCTGCTCATCGGCGGTTCCCATACCCGCTACAGACTCCTAGCTCTCCTGCTCGTGTCTTCTGCTTCCTGCTGGATTACCTGCTCTGCTCATCGGCGGTTCCCATACCCGCTACAGACTCCTAGCTCTCCTGCTCGTGTCTTCTGCTTCCTGCTGGATTACCTGCTCTACTCACCGGCAGTTCCCATACCCGCTACAGCCTCCCAGCTCTCCTGCTGTGTCTGCATCGGGACAAGCCTCTCTACTCAGCGGCGGTATGCATACTTGTTATTGACTATTAGCTGTTATCCTGCATATCTGCTTTGGACAAGTTTCTCTACTCAGCAGCGGTATACATACCCGCTATAGACTATTAGCTGTTATCCTGCATATCTACTTTGGACAAGCCTCTCTACTCAGCAGCGGTATACATACCCGCTATAGACTATTAGTTGTTACCCTGCATATCTGTTTGGACAAGCTTCTCTGCTCTCCAGCTGTATACATACAGCCATAGACTATTACTATTACTCTACTTATCCGCACCTGGACAAGTCCTCACCTCCTCGCAGTGGTACAACTTGCTATCCGCAGACCACTGACTTCCCCGCTACCTACCTGCACCTGGACAAGTCTTCCCATCACAGCAGTGGTACAATTTGCTATCCGCAGACCACTGACTCCTCCGCTACCTACCTGCACCTGGACAAGTCTTCCCATCACAGCAGTGGTACAACTTGCTATCCGCAGACCACTGACTCCTCCGCTACCTACCTGCACCTGGACAAGTCTTCTCATCACAGCAGTGGTACAACTTGCTATCCGCAGACCCCTGACTCTCCCGTTACCTTCCTTCACCTATTCACGTCCACTCTGCTCTTCTTGGTTGATACCTGCCTCTGCACTATAGTTGCAAGTCGCTGACTTTCCTACCATTATAGCTGCGAGTCGCTGACTCCTATCTACTCCATTGACATTCTCTCTCCACCTGCTGTTGTATAACGTTCCTACTATTCACCCTACTGCCCAGAGGATCGCTGTGGAAACCCCGCCCCTCTGGTAAGCATTATCATCTACTGAATCCTGGGTAGAACTCCTAGTGCCCGTGACACTGTGCTACCCCGGTACTTATAGAATCCAAAATTCGTGATCTGAGATCCAATGACGTGACGATGACGTTTTGCCTCGTTTTCAATTCCGAAAAAGCGTGAAAGTGTACAAGGATCTGCTAAGTTCGGGCTGGTGCCCATTGCTCTAATAAATGTATGTACGATTTTACACATACAATTCCCCTTTTTTTCTATATTGAAACGGAGTGAATATTGACTTCAGATAAGTTAAAGTGATCATCTTACAAGACTCATTCGTGTTTTTCTCTGTAAGTGTATACCTTAAGAAAGGTTATATAGAGTTTACCACGTGGTGCTGCATGTTATATGTACTATTCCACGGGTGAATAGGGGAATATCATAGAATTTAATGATATAGATGTTTGATACTAGTTACACTAAAGATATATTTTTTGGATGTTTTTTCCTTTTATGGAATTAATTGAAACGGACCAGTGTGAGAATCAAGAGGATTTGAAATAAGGTGAAAAACACTATCCGGAGTGGACTTTTATTTGGAACTGTGCTTTTTTAAGAGAATGCTTTCTCTGGACTTTTTATGGACTTTTTATTTACTTTTTAGACTGTTTTGTTTATTATATGTAGATATCAATAGCGCCATCAAATTCCTCTCCTATTCTATATTGTTACCTTCTGATACACAAAGGGGGTTTGTGCTATAAGGAATAAGAGGCTGCATTTGATTTTTTTATGCGCAGGTGCTTTCAATCATTTTGTTTTGCTTGTCAATATCAGTACACCATTATCAGATAACCAGTAACAAAATTTGTGCAGTGAACAGCTGCTATTAAGACACTTGTTTACGTGTTTCTTTGTGTAGCTTAACTGTGAAGCTTTGTGTTCCATGCCATGGAAATATGATTTCCTCAAAGGGGCAGTCCCTAATCTCACAAACAGGGAATGTCAAAGTGATGTGACCTGGGCGAGTGTTCAATGCCACTCCTTTCTCATCATCACCTAGTACAGCCCCCTTGAATGACTCTGATATGTTTTCCTGGTTTACAATCATTCAATCAACCAGTTCTCAAAAGGTTTCAGGCATTCAGACATTTTGAAAGCAACACTGCTGCTCTCATAAATAAGAGTACTCTCGTTAGACACCTAGCATTGTGTCTGCAAATCACTCAACATTTTCTTCCATCACCAAATATTTACACATATTTCCAGCTTCTGTGATTTCCATGTCGAAAGTACAAATGTATTCAGACATTTCTTAGGCAAGCTAAAAAAAAACCTGAATACTGTGTGCAATACTGTTAGTTGCACGCAGCTCTGCCTTCACAAGCAGTACAGTGTGAAGTGGAATACCTCCCAACTGTCCTTGTAGTCAGACCAAATCTCACTAAACGAGACAGTCACCAAAAATTCGGGACAGTTGGCATACAGTCCTGCTCTCTCTTACCTGTTCTTGTCACTTTCACCACCTGTTGCTGCTTATCTGGATCCTGGAATGTTGGAGACCCTATTTGGAAACAAATGGGTACATGCAATTTAGAAAACTCCAACCAGCCTGATGTTTAATCAATACAACCCATGTTTTATAATTAGGGCTCCCTCCAGCCTCAACATTAAAATACTAGTATTCACATTTAATAAATAAATCTATTTCCCTGCCTGCAAACAACCCCAGCAATAAATTAAATAGCATTTACGTTTAAGAAATATACCTATTTCTCGCAACCATCACTGCCATTAAATAATTCATATTCACATTTAATAAATAGATTTAATTTTTTCCCAAACATTAAATTAAATGTCCAATCACCCCTTCTTAAATTGCTAGGTCTCAATTTTACATTAAAGTGACCCACATCACCCCACAAATAAAATAGCACCAATTAAATAATCAGCCCCTACCTAAACTCCAGCATTAAATTAATAGCCTATCTCCCACATTATATTAACATTTCCCCCCTTCCCTTGTCCTGAGTATGTGCCCTCAATTGGTATTAAGCCACCATAGAGCATACAAATAATATTATGCCATACAGCTGTGCCCCCAAATCATATAATGCTACAATAGTGCCCCAGTTCATACAATATTGCCCCCAAATCATATTATACCACAATACTGCCCCCAGTTGAAATTATGCCACAATAGTGCCCCCAAATGATATTATGCCATACAGTAGTGCCCCCAAATCATATTATGCCATACAGTAGTGCAACCAAATCATATTATACCACAATACTGCCCCCAGTTGAAATTATGCCACAATAGTGCCCCCAAATGATATTATGCCATACAGTAGTGCCCCATATCATATTATGCCACAATAGTGTCCCCAAATCATATTATGCCATACAGTAGTGCTCCCAAATCATAGTGTGCCATACAGTAGTGTCCCAAATAATTTTATGTCACACAGTAGTGACTCCAAATCATATTATGCTATACAGTAGTGCCCAAAAAGCATATTATGCTATACAGTAGTTTCTCCAAATCATATTATGCCACAGAGTGAATATATTAACACTACTAAATTATATTTGTATAAACTGTGAGCTTATATAAATATTCATCAGGAATAATTAAGGACTATACAGCATCCTCCCACGCCCCATGTTTTTCTGTGTGGCATCCTTTCTCTCCACCACCCCTGTTTTTCTGTGTGGCATCCTTTCTCTCCCCCCTGTTTTTCTGTGTGGCATCGTTTCGCTACCCCCCCCTTTTTTCTGTGTGGCATCCTTTCTCGCCCTCAATTTTCTGTGTGGCACCTTCTCTCCGCTCCCCCCCCCCCCATTTTTCTGTGTGGCACCCTTTCTCCCCCCCCCCCACTCACTGCCCGGGACCGGCCCGTCTGACCATCGGCCCTTCGGGCATTAGCCAGAAGTGCCAGATGGCCAGTCTGGCCCCGACTGCGTGGCACGGAACCTCATGTATCTAACTCTTATTTCCCTGTATAATTTAAGCTTTTGAGTTGGCCCATCCTACCATTTTACCTCTTTGTTAATGCTCCAGTTGTAAAACAGAGTAAGCTGTCACTACATAAATAAATGTTAAAGAAACATATTGGGGCTGATTTATGTTCGGGCAGTTTGCGTGCTGTATCTTGCGTGAAATAGCTCTATGCATTCCCAGAAATAGACCTTGCTTACACCAATGAATGCAATTGCATGTAGTTCATGTCTGAACCTTAAATGACCTTATCCTACTGGTTTCCAGTTTCCACTTTCACCATGGCCACTCTCCGCTATGGAGTCAGATAATCTGATCCACTCCTCTCCAATTGGTCTCCACTTCCAACTCCTCCTCTCTTCTACTTCCCAGCAGCCTCCTCTGGTTTTCCTGAACTTCACCACCTCTGCATGCTTGGAGATGTAGTCTCAGCACCAACATGTTCCATTACATTTGCACGGCCCATAACGGATGTTGACACTACAAATAGCACAAGCCTTGTGTATGCAAGAAAACTGCATTGTATGTACTGTACGCATCAATAGCATCTGACTTATGCAATTGATGTAAAAATATATATATTTTTGTAAACCAACCATATTGTTATGAATGATTATACAGTTTAGAGTACTTCATTTATTGTACAATATATATTTTTTGTATGCATTCTGATGTGCTCATATATTGTACATATACTTGTGCATTAACATACGGCAAGTACTGTGTAGGCAGAGTTTACTTACACCCAGATTAAAATCTAAACACATCTTAAAATGAGTAAGGGAATGTACACATTGCATGCAAGTTGCGTTGATTCATGCTCATTATGCCTATTTTCCAGGTCAGCTATGTACATCCTGACACATGTATCATAATATGGGTGTGGTTTAGGTGGATTAGGGCATGATTTGGGATGATTCGTAGGTGCCATAAATATTCCCAATTTTTAATATCTGCAGATATGTATTATGTAGAAAATGTAATGAGGGAAATATATTCTATGATTAAGTATGGCAAACACTAAAGAACAATATTGATTTTGTATACTATTGTCTGCAGTTGTCAAACCACTTTTTGTTTGGTTTAAATCTATTTTGTAGACATACTGTTAGGAACCCCTCCAGCCGGCACAACACAACCCGGAGTCTACTCTGCCAGTCAGGTGTTCACTGGAGCCCCTGATGGTGGGGACAGACTGGGCTGCAGACTGACAGAGGGTCGTGAAGTGTGTACCGGCTGGGGAGAACCCAGGCAAGAAGAGTCAGGTCCACGCAGAGGTCAAAAGGTAGGCAGCAGGTAACAGAAACGATGAGCAAGCTGAGGTCAGAGGTCACAGGCAAAGTAGCAGAACGGGTAAACGAGCCAAGGATCAGGGTCACAGGAAACACAAGCAAAGTCAAATACGAAGCCAAGGGTCATACACGGGAAGTCAAAACGTAGATACAGGAACAGGAACTGGAGCAAGCAGGTCAGCAGACTGGAGCACAGAAGCTATAACCGGCAATGAGGCAGCAGACCTCATTGCCTTAAATACAACCCATAACCAATCAGAACCTGCCCCTAGATAAGGCCACACTTGTAGGCTAATTGCCAGCACCTAGCAAGACCAATCAGGGCTTAGCACTGAAATCCACACCTGCAGGCTAATGCCTGCTAATTCAGCCACAGGCTAAATCTGCCTGATTGTCCCTAGAGCGCATGCGCGCCTGGCTGCCAGGACACGGCGCTGAGGAAGCGTCCGACCGTTGCCTTGGCAACGGTCGGGAGTTGGAAGGAAATGACGTCCCGGTCGTCATGGTGACGGCCGGGACGTTGGGACCTACAGGAAGCGAGCCGCGGCGGCTGTGAGTACCGCCGCGGCTCGTGACAGTACCCCCCCCTTGAGGAGGGGTTAAGGAACCCCGACATCCCGGTTTCCTTGGAAATTTTTTAAAGAACTCCTTCAACTGTTTAGGAGCATCGAGTTGTCTCCGTGGGATCCAAGACCGTTCTTCTAACCCACGATTCCTCCACTGCACTAGGAAGTGCACCTGACCTTGCACTTTTTTGGAATCCAAGATCTTCTGAACAACGTATCTTGGTGATCTGTTTGATTTTCTCTCAGGCAAATTTGAAGACTGGATTTGAGTAGGATATAATACCGGCTTCAACAGAGAACAGTGAAATGTGTTGGGTATTCTCAATGAGCCCGGAATTCTTAACCTAAATGCAACAGAATTAACCTGCTTGATGATAAGGAACGGGCCGATGAACTTGGGACCTAACTTTTTGCAAGGCTGTCTGAGTTTAATGTTTTTTGTAGATAGCCACACTCTCTGGCCCACCTTGAAGGAGCAGATGGTACGGTGGCGATCCGAAAATTTTTTTGCGACAACTGAAGCCTGTTTCAGAGATGCCTGTACTTTCCTCCAGATAACTCTGAGATCTCTTGCAGTGGAACGGATCTCCTGGACACCAACTGGGTTAAGTGAATACAGGGAGTTAGATCTGGGGTGAAAACCATAATTGCAGAAAAACGGAGAAGTTTTAGAAGATGAATGACAGGAATTGTTACAGGCGAATTCTGCCCAGGGTAACAAGGAAGACCAATTATCATGGAACTCTGACGTGTAGCATCGCAAAAATTTTTCCAAGGACTGGTTAACTCTTTCGGTCTGCCCATTGGACTGAGGGTGATATGCGGATGATAAACTAACCTTGATTCCGAGGAGGGTACAGAAAGATCTCCAGAATTGCGCTATGAACTGGGAACCCCGATCGGAAACTATGTCAGTAGGGAGTCCATGGAGCCGGAAAATATGTTGAATGAATAAGACGGCCAAATCCCGAGCTGTAGGCAGTCTGGGTAAGGGAACGAAATGGGACATCTTACTGAACCGGTCTACCACGACCCAAATGGTATTGTGTCCTGCAGAAGGTGGTAGATCCACTATAAAGTCCATGGACAAGTGGGTCCATGGTTTTGCAGGTGGTGCCAAAGGAACTAACTGGCCTATTGGGCGGATCCTAGGAACTTTGTTTCTGGCACAAACCTCACATGAGAGGATATGACTCCTGACGTCAGCAGACATAGATGGCCACCAGACTGTACGGGAAAGGATTTCTAACGTCTTGAAAATTCCAGGATGCCCTGCAACCCTACTGTTATGCGCCTCTGCAATAACCGCCTTCCTTAGATGGACTGGAACAAAGAGACGTCGCTCCGGAGTAGTATCAGGGGCTAATTTCTGGAATCTCTGAAGTGTGATACTCAGATCTTGGGTCAACCCGGCATGGATTACAGAAGGGGGAATAATCGGCTCTGGGATAGTGACTGGAATGTGGTGTGCCGAGAAACTTCTGGAAAGGGCATCTGCCCGGACATTTTTGGAGCCTGGTCGGTAGGTGATCAGGAAGTTAAACCGGGTAAAGAATAACGCCCACCGGGCCTGTCTGGGATTTAAACGTTTGGCTGACTGTATATATTGTAAATTCTTGTGATCGGTAATGACAGAGATCTGATGTGAAGCACCCTCCAACCAATGCCGCCACTCCTCGAAGGCCCATTTGATTGCCAATAGTTCTCTATTACCGACATCATAGTTGGCCTCCGCTGAAGAGAACTGACGGGAGAAATAAGCACATGGGTGCAGACGATTAGTATGAGGATCCTTCTGCGATAGGATGGCACCGGCACCGATGTCAGAGGCGTCGACCTCAAGAATAAATGTCCTAGCTGGATCCGGATGTCTGAGGACCTGAGCGGAGACAAAGGCCCTTTTCAGGCTTTCGAATGAGGCTACTGCTTGGGACGACCAATTAGTTGGATCCATTCCTTTACGGGTCAGAGCGACAATGGGAGCCACAATGTCGGCAAAGTTGTGAATAAATCTCCTATATTAATTGGAGAAGCCCAGGAACCTCTGCACCGCCTTAAGATTGTTGGGTTGCACCCAATCCAGAATAGCCTGGACCTTAGCTGGATCCATGGAGAATCCCTCAGAAGAGATTACATAGCCTAAAAAGGATACTCTCTGTGTAACAGATTCTGGATACTATATTACTAATCTTGATTAGCGCTGGCTTACCTGAGGTGCGGAGTCTAACGATCTCCCCGGTGTTCACCAAGAACCGCCGCAAGGCGGGGTGGGCTTCGCTGCCAGGAGTCGCAGGTCGCGGTCCCCAGGTTCGCCTCAAGATGTAGTACAGCGGAGTGAAGCGGTGGTAGCGGAGTCAACAAGCCGGTTCGGTACACAGGAATGGAGTCAGGCAGAATCAGAAGGCAACTCGGAGTCAACAAGCCAGGTTCGGTACACGGGTCACAAGAATAGGAGAATGGTCAGCAAGCCGGGTCGGTACACAGGGAATAGAGAGCCAGGGAAGTCAAACAGGCAGAGATCAGCACACAGGAGACACAGGAAACAGGAAGACACTGCAATCCACGAAGAGCAGGAGCCAGGAACAGGTAAGTGTTGCTCTGACACTCAGCGAGTGTCAGAGTGAGGTTTTTATACAGAAGGGGATTCAAAATCCCCGCCTCTAGGTTGTGGTCATGTGACCGCCTCCGGGTGCGGTCACATGGTCCTGAATGCGGAAGTGCGGCTGGACGGAGCGGCGGGGATAAGGTAAGTCCGTAACAGTACCCCCTGCCATAAAGGTGGACTCCGAACACCTAATAGGGTTTCAAAGGAAATTTTTTATGGAAGGATTTAAGTAGACGGGGAGCATGTAGGTCAATGGCTCTTACCCATGAGCGCTCCTCAGGGCCGTAACCCTTCCAATCCACCAAGAACTGTATGGCACCTTGAACTTTACGAGAATCTAGGATAGTTTTAATCTCGTATTCCACTTGATCCCGATCCACAGCAGGAGGAGGAGTTCTGGATGAGGTGGAGAATCTGTTGGTTACCATCGGTTTTAACAAGGAGACATGGAAGACATTGGGTATGCGTAAGGAGGGAGGCAGACTCAATCTAAAGGCTACGGGATTAATAATCTCAGATATAGCAAATGGGCCAATAAACTTGGGAGCAAATTTTTTACTGGGAACCTTTAAACGAATGTTCTGGGTGGATAGCCATACCCTGTCACCAACTGCAAAACTTGGAGTCATTCTTCTCCTTTTATCGTAGAATTTTTTGGAACGAGCAGTTGCTTGTTTTAAGTTTGTCTTGGTTTGTTCCCAAATATCAGAGAAGTTACGAACCAGAGAGTCCACTGCTGGAACTTCAGAAGATGAGACTTGAGAGAAGGTGGGTAGTCTAGGATGGCAGCCATACAGAACAAAAAAGGGGGAGTTAGAGATGGCCTCATGAAAATGGTTGTTATGGGCGAACTCGGCCCAAGGGAGAAGGTCCACCCAGTTGTCTTGGTTACTAGAGATAAATATTCTGAGAAACTTCTCTAATTCTTGGTTGGTTCTCTCAGTAGCCCCATTGGACTGGGGATGATATGCGGAAGAGAAGTCAAGCTTGATCCCGGATTTATTGCAAAAAGACCGCCAAAATTTTGATATGAATTGTGATCCCCTATCGGAGACAATATGTTGAGGACAGCCATGGAGGCGAAATATTTCTTTAATAAAAATATCGGCTAAGGAGGAGGAAGAAGGAAGGCCTTTGAGAGCAATAAAGTGGGCTGTTTTAGAGAAGCGATCCGTGACCACAAGCACTACAGTACAGGATTTGGAAGGGGGAAGGTCCGTGATAAAATCCATGGAGATCTGTGACCAAGGGTAATCAGGAATGGGTAATGGGAGCAAGCATCCATAAGGCTTCTTCCTAGAGGTCTTGTGTTGAGCACATTTGGAACAAGCAGCAACAAATCTCTTCACATCCTCCAGCAAGGAAGGCCACCAGTAGCTTCGGGACAATAAGTCCCAGGTCTTGCGAATGCCGGCATGCCCAGAGAAGAGTGAGTGATGAGCCCAGTGAAGGAGCCGGGTGCGTAGATGTGGCAAGATGAATGTTTTGCCTGGAGGACAACCCTTTTTCAGGTGTGTAGCTGCCAATACTTGACATGGATTTACAATGAATTTCTTATCTTCCGAGGATTCCATGTCAGCTGGATCAAAAGAGCGAGATAAGGCGTCTGCCTTCGTGTTCTTAGATCCTGAGTGAAAAGTGATGTTGAAATCAAAGCGTGAGAAGAATAAGGACCACCTTGCTTGACGAGGATTTAGACATCGGGCAGTGCGTAAGTAAAGCAAATTCTTATGGTCGGTATATATGGTGATAGGGAATTGCGCTCCTTCTAGTAAATGTCTCCATTCGGAGAGAGCCAATTTGATGGCCAGGAGCTCTTTGTCGCCAATCCCATAATTCCTCTCAGCAGGTAAAAAGCGACGGGAAAAGAATCCGCAGGGATGAAGTTTTCCAGAAGGACCTCGCTGTGATAGTACGGCTCCTGTGCCAACAGAAGAGGCATCTACCTCCAGGACAAAGGGACGAGAACAATCTGGCTGTTGAAGAATGGGTGCGGATGAAAAGAGAGACTTTAATAATATAAAGGCTTGGATAGCCTCAGAGGACCAAATACCAGCATCAGCAGATTTGCGGGTCAATGCTGTGATGGGAGCCACGAGAGAGGAGTACCCCTTGATAAATTGACGATAATAGTTGGAGAATCCTAGGAAGCGTTGAGTGGCTTTAAGGCCTGAAGGTTGGGGCCAGTCAAGTATGGCTTTCAATTTTGTGGGATCCATCTGTAGACCGGTGCCCGAAATAATATATCCCAGGAAGGGAATTTGTCTCTGCTCGAAGGTGCATTTCTCCAATTTGCAAAATAACTGATTTCTTCGGATACGAGAGAGGACCTCCAATACATGAGTACGATGAGATGCTAGATCTTGCGAAAAGATGAGAATGTCGTCCAAGTAGATGACTACAGATTGGTACAAGAGGTCTTGAAACAGCTCATTCATAAAGCTCTGAAATATGGCTGGGGCATTGCATAGCCCGAAAGGCATGACCAGATATTCAAAGTGGCCGTCTCGGGTGTTAAACGCCGTCTTCCATTCATCCCCCTCCTTAATGCGTATAAGGTTATACGCTCCTCTGAGGTCAAGTTTAGAAAAGATGGTGGCACCCTTGATCCGGTCAAATAGTTCAGAAATCAGTGGCAGTGGATACCGATTTTTAACGGTAATGGCATTCAGGCCTCTGTAATCAATGCAAGGGCGGAGGCCCCCATCTTTCTTTTTTACGAAGAAGAAGCCAGCCCCAGCTGGGGAGGCAGACTTGCGGATGAAGCCCCTGTTTAGATTTTCTTGGATGTACTCCTCCATAGCCTTAGATTCCGGGAGGGAAAGGGGGTAAACACGGCCCCTGGGAATGGGTTTACCAGGTATCAGATCAATGCCACAGTCCCAGATTCTGTGAGGGGGAAGTCTAGTGGCCTCTTGTTGACAGAAAACATCAGAGAAGGTTTGGTATGGCTCAGGCAGGAGAGTCACAGGAAATTCTTGGGTACGTCTGGGACTATTCGGGGGAACCACTCTCTGTAGGCAGCGAGAGAAGCAGGACTGTCCCCAGGACAATATGTGACCAGATTTCCAGTCCAAGGTGGGAGAGTGGGCACGAAACCAAGGAAGTCCTAGGATGACTGGGTTGGTAGATCTTTGTATTACTAGAAAAGAAATCTTCTCCCGATGAAGTGCTCCTATCTGAAGTAGAAGAGGAATAGTGCGTACCAGGATGGACCCCTCAGGGATTCTTCCCCCATCAATGGCCATCAGAGAGATGGGTTGTTCCAAGGCTTGTGTGGGAATAGCGAATTGTTTAACTACTGTGGCAGAAATGAAATTTCCTGCGGCTCCGGAATCTAGAAGAGCCGACTGCGGGAAGGTCTTTTGTCCTAACTGAAGGGAAATGGGAATAGACAGGCAATCATTACTATTGGGAACTGACTGACACTGAGAAAAGAGGCCCAACGACACAGCTCCAGAACTCGTTAGGCCCTGTCGTTTCCCGAGCGTTTGGGACAAGAACTCAGAAGATGGCCACTCTCTCCACAATATAAACACAGCTTGTTCCGAAATCTCCTCTCCCTCTCTTCGGCTGATAAGCGGGTCCTCCCAAGTTGCATGGGCTCTTCAGGGGGAAGAACAGGGGTTTGGAAGTTGGGGGCCAAGCGAATCATGCTACGCCGCGACTGTTCCTTCTCAGAATTACGTTCCTTGAAACGCAAATCAACTTTGACACAGAGGGAGATAATGTCGTCCAAAGACGTAGGGAGTTCCTGGGATACCAACTCGTCTTTGATTCGGTCTGAAAGGCCCTGCCAGAATGTAGCTACTAGAGCCTCATCGTTCCAGCGAAGTTCAGAGGCCATGGTTCTGAAGAGGACCGCATACTGCCCCACAGACTGGTTTCCCTGGCGGAGACGTAGTAAGCCGGAAGCGGCATTGGACACCCTTCCTGGCTCATCAAATATTTTCTTGAAGGTGGACAAGAAGAGGTTGAAGTTATGTAGAATGGGGTCGTCCCTCTCCCACAAGGGGGAAGCCCATGCTAAAGCTTGACCGGACAATAACGAAATCACATAGGCCACTTTCGTTTTTCCGGAGGGGAAGTTCCCAGGTAGAAGCTCGAATTGTATGGAGCATTGATTTAAAAATCCTCTGCAATTTTTAGGGTCTCCATCGAACTTAGGTGGGTTAGGTAACCGTAGCTGCGAGGAAGAAGCTGCTGCTACGGCCTGAGGTACAGGGGCCACTGCCGGCCCAGGTGATCCACCAGCCACTAGGGTGTTCTGGACAACATCCAAGCGAGTGGATAGACTATTGAGGAATTTTAAAAGTTGCTCTTGGTTAGCTTCTTGTTTATCCATCCTTCCTACTAAATGCTCCAACAGATCTTTAGCTGTGGTATCCATGGTCAGAGCAAACTGTAACAGATTCTGGATACTATATTACTAATCTTGATTAGCGCTGGCTTACCTGAGGTGCGGAGTCTAACGATCTCCCCGGTGTTCACCAAGAACCGCCGCAAGGCGGGGTGGGCTTCGCTGCCAGGAGTCGCAGGTCGCGGTCCCCAGGTTCGCCTCAAGATGTAGTACAGCGGAGTGAAGCGGTGGTAGCGGAGTCAACAAGCCGGTTCGGTACACAGGAATGGAGTCAGGCAGAATCAGAAGGCAACTCGGAGTCAACAAGCCAGGTTCGGTACACGGGTCACAAGAATAGGAGAATGGTCAGCAAGCCGGGTCGGTACACAGGGAATAGAGAGCCAGGGAAGTCAAACAGGCAGAGATCAGCACACAGGAGACACAGGAAACAGGAAGACACTGCAATCCACGAAGAGCAGGAGCCAGGAACAGGTAAGTGTTGCTCTGACACTCAGCGAGTGTCAGAGTGAGGTTTTTATACAGAAGGGGATTCAAAATCCCCGCCTCTAGGTTGTGGTCATGTGACCGCCTCCGGGTGCGGTCACATGGTCCTGAATGCGGAAGTGCGGCTGGACGGAGCGGCGGGGATAAGGTAAGTCCGTAACACTCTGTACCTCGAACTCACACTTTTCCAGCTTAGCGTACAGGTGGTTCTCTCGTAATTTCTGTAGAACTTGTTTGACGTGAGTCTGATGGGCGGGCAAAGATCTGGAATAGATGAGGATATCATCTAAATAGACGACCACGAAACAACCAAGGAATTCCCGAAGAACTTCATTGATCAAGTCCTGGAACACTGCAGGTGCATTACTAAGGCCAAACGGCATGACCAGATACTCGTAGTGGCCAGAGTGCGAATTGAATGCCGTCTTCCACTCATCTCCTTCTTTGATACGGATGAGATTATATGCTCCGCGAAGGTCGATTTTAGTGAAGACAGTGGCCCCTCTTAGCTGATCAAACAAAACCGAGATGAGCGGAAGGGGATAGGTGTTCTTGACTGTGATATGATTCAATCCCCGGTAGTCAATACAAGGTCTTAACCCTCCGTCTTTTTTTGATACAAAGAAGCATCCCGCTCCTACGGGAGACTTAGATGGCCTGATGAAGCCTCTCTCCAGGTTTTCATCGATATACTCCTGCATGGATTTTGTTTCTGGAGCAGAAAGGGAATACAAACGCCCCTTAGGTAACTTGGAACCAGGAATAAGTTCGATGGCACAGTCAAAGTCACGATGTGGCGGTAAGGTATCAGCAGCCTTCTTGGAGAACACGTCCCAGAATTCATGATACTGTGAGGGAAGCCGCTCCGGAATAGGCTGAATCATACGCAGAGACAGTGACAAACAAGACTGTGTACAATAAGTACTCCACTTGACAATCTCTCCTTTTACCCAGTCTATGACAGGGTTATGACAGGAAAGCCATGGGTGGCCCAAGATCATAGGAACCGACGAACAATCGATCAGGAAGAAGGTGATTGACTCAGAATGGAGAGCTCCGATCTTCAACTGTAGTGGCGGGGTCTCCCAGGAAATCTTGCCACCAGGCAACGGACCTCCGTCTAAGCCACAGACAGTAATGGCAGAGTTGAGTTTTACCATCGGAATTCCGGCAGAGCGGGCAAACCCAATATCAAGGAAGTTGCCTGCAGCTCCGCTATCAATGAAGGCCGACAGGTCCACAGAGCGAGCCCGGAAGGTGAGCTGTGCAGGGATTAATACAGCATTTTTCGGGGAGATAATTTGCAGACCTAGGTGAACTTTCCCCTCATTCCCTAGGCATGGTCTTTTCCCGACTTATTTGGGCAAGAACGGGAGAAGTGGCCTTTTATGCCACAGTATAGACATAGACCTTGCGAACGTCTCCTGTCTCTCTCTTCCGAAGAGAGACGATATGCTCCTAATTGCATAGGCTCCTCACCATCCTGGGAAACAGGAACGAAGGCGAATGGAGGTGATGATGCTTCCTTTTCAGTTTTCCGCTCCTTATATCTCCTGTCAATTTTAATGGAGAGGTGCATCAGATCCTCCAGAGAACTAGGAGACGGGTATTGCACCAAAGAATCTTTAATCTGTTCAGATAGGCCGAGACGGAACTGACTCCGTAAGGCAGGGTCGTTCCATCCACTATCAGGTGACCATCTACGGAATTCAGCGCAGTATTCTTCTGCCGACCGTCGGCCTTGTTTCAAGGACCGTAGATGAGCTTCCACGGAGGCCACTCGATCCGGGTCATCATACAGTAGACCCAGTGCCTCGAAGAAGGAGTCTACGGACTGCATGGCCGGACTGGTCTGCGGCAAAGAAAACGCCCAGGACTGGGGGTCACCCTGTAGAAGGGAAATAATAATCCCAACTCTTTGCTGCTCTGAACCGGAGGAGCGAGGTCTCATCCGAAAATAGAGCTTGCAGCTCTCCCTGAAGTTCCGAAACAGGGTTCTATTTCCAGAGAACCGATCTGGTAAGTTCATTTTGGGTTCACAGATGGGACCTGGAGTCGGTTGTGAAGCTTTTGTGGCTTCTTCTTGAACAGACATACGCTCAGCCAATCCCTGCATCATCTGATACAAGGACTCAACGTGGCCTGCTAGAGTTTGTGCTGGAGACGGTGTGGATCCACTTGTATCCATCCTAATCTTGTCTCCGTGAGTGGGCCGGTTATAATGTTAGGAACCCCTCCAGCCGGCACAACACAACCCGGAGTCTACTCTGCCAGTCAGGTGTTCACTGGAGCCCCTGATGGTGGGGACAGACTGGGCTGCAGACTGACAGAGGGTCGTGAAGTGTGTACCGGCTGGGGAGAACCCAGGCAAGAAGAGTCAGGTCCACGCAGAGGTCAAAAGGTAGGCAGCAGGTAACAGAAACGATGAGCAAGCTGAGGTCAGAGGTCACAGGCAAAGTAGCAGAACGGGTAAACGAGCCAAGGATCAGGGTCACAGGAAACACAAGCGAAGTCAAATACGAAGCCAAGGGTCATACACGGGAAGTCAAAACGTAGATACAGGAACAGGAACTGGAGCAAGCAGGTCAGCAGACTGGAGCACAGAAGCTATAACCGGCAATGAGGCAGCAGACCTCATTGCCTTAAATACAACCCATAACCAATCAGAACCTGCCCCTAGATAAGGCCACACTCGTAGGCTAATTGCCAGCACCTAGCAAGACCAATCAGGGCTTAGCACTGAAATCCACACCTGCAGGCTAATGCCTGCTAATTCAGCCACAGGCTAAATCTGCCTGATTGTCCCTAGAGCGCATGCGCGCCTGGCTGCCAGGACACGGCGCTGAGGAAGCGTCCGACCGTTGCCTTGGCAACGGTCGGGAGTTGGAAGGAAATGACGTCCCGGTCGTCATGGTGACGGCCGGGACGTTGGGACCTACAGGAAGCGAGCCGCGGCGGCTGTGAGTACCGCCGCGGCTCGTGACACATACATATTATTTTATATTACAAAACTAATTTTGATTGATTCACTATTGATTATTTAATATTAAATTTATTTGTACTTCTTCCAACTGCAACTAAACCTTAAATAGAGATCCAAGCAACGTTTTTTATTTTCTTTGCAATTGTCTGAAAGGTGCATTTGTCCGGAGAAATGCATAGTTTACCAAAATTAAATTTGGGTTTTAATCAAGTACATATATTCAACGTATTTTGGAATTTCTTCAACTACCAGTTTTTAAGTTAGTGAGGTGATTAAACTTGACTGGTACAGAGAAAAAAGTTTGTAAACTAATAACCTTTAAATAATAGCAGTTGCTGTTTGGTTTTATGAGATTGCATCTAAAACCAAGCGAGGTTTCTGAGCTGTGGGAGGTTTTATTTTTAATTTTCCTGGCAGTTGTCTGAAAAGTGTATTTGTTCTGAGAAGTGCAAAGATCAACACAAGGAAGTAGGAAAGCAAGGTATAACTTTTACACTTTTCAATATATTTTAAAATATTACTTGTAAGTTGTCTTACACCAGGGTGCCCAGACGTTTGCGAAATAGATTTTACTTTTTGCACAGTCTGTTGACCTACCAAATCACTTATTAGTGCTAAAGCTCCAAATGATAAAAGTTCTGTTGTGTAATCAATTTAATTAAGGATATGGATTCTGAGGCCCTTGTGCCCCATGATCACAAAATCTTCTTCATATTAACCCATCATTCTCTTAGATATCTAAAAATTATCATCCCCATCCATATATTGCCCAGGAATAAATAATCAGTGAAAGCCATATGTGTAAAGTACACCCCCACATTGTAAACCACATATAGCAGAAACATCCCCAATCGCCAGTAAATTGTTGTGCAGAGACCCCACACAACTTTCAGCCATCTGTTGTGCTGAGACCCTCCCAACTGCTAACTACAAGTTACGTATAAGCACAGTGTATGGAGTCTGCGCTTCCTCACTTAGGGCTAGATTTACTAACAGGCGTGTTTGTAAACCCGCCGACTTTCGGCGGGTTTGGCGGCGGTTTAGGCATCGCCGGATTTACTAAGGCTAAACCCGCCGTCCAAACGGCCAGAAATGATGTTTCCAAACCCGCCTCTGTATAAAGCGCCATGACGGTTTCAACAATGTTCAACATACAAACAGCCGGATTTACTATTAGGGGGTTTATAAAGCCGCCGGAAAACCGCCATTCAATAGACCAAAATGAAAGCGCTGCTTGTGAGCGGCGAGATTGTTCAAACAGTGTGCTGTTTCAGATATTTGGGCAATCAGAACAGAAGGAAAAGGGCCATTTCATGTACAAATTTTTTTACTTTGGGATTGTATATGTTAAAAGGCCAGTGTCTTGTAATTGCAGTGTTGTTTTGGTTTCTTTTTCTCTTGTGTCTTCCCACCATGCAATTTATTTACTGATTTAGTAGAGGTGTGTTATAGCGTACCTTTGTACTTTGGTAAACTAGGTTCAGGTTACTAGAATAATCGGGTTGGGTGGCTATGTATGCACCTGAAAAGGGGTCTGATATTATCCTGGCTGGCTGTTTGATACATAATCTAGCAATACATCAACTTACCCCACCGATTATTGCAGTAGACAGTGAAGAAGAAGGGGTCTGTGTCACATCTGGTGATGTGCAGAGCACAGAGGGCGGAAGGGAGATTAGAGACCGTCTAATTGCAAACTACTTTACGTGTAAGTACATAGTATGAAAAACTTTTTTTGCTCAAAAATGTGTTTTATGTGAGTGCAATTTTAGTATTTTATTTTAAATGTTTTGTAAATTGGAACCTTTAAAAACAGGAAAACAGTGTACTCCTCATGTGGTAAATATGAACATCCCTGGAATGTGACAGTCAGAGGTCAATGTTTAAGTAAAATTAGTACATAGTTTTTAAAACATCAGTATACTCTTGTTTAATTAGCAGAAAAGAAACACTGACACGATAAAATTTAACTGCATTTATTGCAGAACACAATAAATAATAACATATAATGCTTACGCAAACTTGTGAAAACATGAAGCAATAATAATTATTGCACTAGCGACGCCTTTTTGCAGGCATATCACAATGCTTGGTGCCACTCTCTCCCCTCCCTCGCCCACCCCTGGTGCGAGCACCTCTCCTTGGAGAAAGTACTCTGTACAGATGTGCTAGGCGTACTAGCGGTACTGGTGGTGGCGGAAGACATAGGTGCCGGTAAACGGGCTACAATTTCTGAATGTAGTTGCCCTGCCAGCCGGGTCACATTGGCATTCCCCTCACGTACTGTGGAATGTAAGGCCTCCACAGCCCCAGTCATTTGGGCCAGCTGCACATTGGTCTGTTCGAAAGCTGTTGCCAGACGGTTGATTCCAGCAGGGAGTTGACTATTGGACCGGTGTATCCGCCTCAACTGGGCCGCAATTTGTGACATGTGGCGAGTTTGCCTGTCCATGAACAATGTCTGTTGCTGCTGGAATGCGCCAATAGACAGCGCCATTTCTCTGGCTGGGTCCATAGTTTCAGGTGCAGGTTGGTGGTGTGATGGTTCAGCAGGGCCAGGAGAAACTTCCTGGAGGCCAGACACAGGGGCATCCACTGTTACCAGGGTGATGGTCGTTTGATCCTCTGGCTCAGGGGACATTTCCAGGGACTCCGTCTGAGGTGGCTGGTATGAAGAGGGTGTGTATGAAAAATGACGGTAAGTATAAAGTATATAATATGTTTGTATATTACATTCTGAACACTGGATAGGAAAGAATATTTTTTAGCAACTACAGATTCTTTCACAATGTTTGCATTCCTGATTTCTAGTCCTATGCTACCTGCTTACGGATGCACTTATTATCCTTTTAATACCCATTATCATTTGGACTGTGTAGTACATGCTGGGTTATTTTGACTAAACTGCATGCTATAAAAAGTGGAGATGTTGCCTATAGCAACCAATCAGATTTTAGCTGTCATTTTGTTGAATGCAATAAATAAAGTAAAGGTATATTCTGATGGGTTTCTATAGGCAACATATCAGTTTAATAAAATGTAGCCCTAACTTTTCACTGCAAACAATAAAAAGAAAAAAAAAAAACATTGACAGCAACATTTGCACAGAAAATCAAGTAACTCCATTATTTCTCTCCTAAACAGAAATCACGCACCTGCTTGCTCATCTGTGCCCGAATCTCTCGCTGAAGGTGGAGGTGTAGGTCTGGCACTGGGACTGAACTGCGGTCCTGGCGATTCTGGATGTATTAGAAAAAGCATACAATGTATTTCCAGAAAAAAACAATTTCCAAATATACTGTTTATTGCACAAATGTGTTTGCAATTATTTTTTTTTTTGCTATGAGAAAAAAAAAACCTTTACAAACTATTAGGGTCAAAAATACACTTTGAAAAACAACCAAAAAAAAAAAAACAAATAAGAAAAAACGTTTGCAAAGAGATAAGCAGTTTTAAAAAAAGAAAAGCAGTTTTAAAAAGAGAAAAGCAGTTTTAAAAAGAGAAAAGCAGTTTTAAAAAGAGAAAAACATTTAAAATACTGTTAGGGTAAAAAAACCAAATAACTCACCAACTACTTGGCCAAAAGAGGGCGAATCGGTGTCCTGCACATTTATGCCCTCTACAATTTCAGCCGGCATTATCTGGCGCAGCTCCTCCTCGTACGTGGTGTACTCCATACGAAGTGGGGGGCCACCACCCGTGCGCCTTGTCGACCTCCTTTCCTGGGCCATCTTCTCTTTAAGCCTTCCCTTAATATCAGAGAAGCGCTTGCGGCAGTGTGCCACTGTCCGCTTCAGTGGGCCCACCGCGTTCACGGCCTCACAGACTCTCCCCCACAGTTGGTGACGCCGCCTTAGAGGAGTCCGGGATGCCAGGTTCCCTAGGATGACCTCGTAGCAGGGAATGATGTTGTGCACCAACACACAATTCTCATCATGTGAGAAGCGCACTTTCCTCCCTGTCTTGGTCTTCCTGCCCTGTCCTGTCTCCTCAACCTCTCCCTCTCCCTCCTCTGACCCCTCAACCTCCATCTTCCTCTCCTCAGCCTGTTCTCCCCTCCTATCTCTGGACATTTTTACCCAGAAGACAGAAAAACACAAAACACTGAAGGACTTACAAACACAAAGAACAAACTACACTACCTACCAAAATGAAAGCGCTGCTTGTGAGCGGCGAGATTGCTCAAACAGTGTGCTGTTTCAGCTATTTTGACATTCAGAACAGAAGGGAAAGGGCCATTTTCATGTACAAAGTTTGCTCCTTTGGAATTGTATATGTGAAATGGTCACAGTGTCTTGTAATTTAAGTGAACGGGTGTTTTTATTTTTTTTATTTTTCCCCACCATGCAATCTATTTACTGATTTCAACATTTGTTTATTTTTTTCAATTGCAACAAATCCTCATGAATACTGGTGTTTGGGCAAAATCAGGATGTACAATATGTAATTACATAGGTAACCCTTATTAGAGTGTAAAAGCAATCCAAAATTTACCAATGAAAAAATGGGTTTCTGGCTGATGACTCCTCTGCTGCATCCTCAGACATCTGCACAGCACAAATTCAATGAGGCACATGTAGCCACTAGCAGAGGTGTGTTACCTTTGTACTCTTGTAAACCTGGTTCAGGTTCCGAGAATATTCTGGTGGGGTGGCTATGTACAGGGCACAGCAGTGCCTATATATACAAAAAAAAAAAAGGATTATATATATGGGCCCTGCAGCCGAGGGGGGCCCGTCGGAGGAAGCCAAAAAAAAAACCTGGAAAAAGAAAAGATGAAAATAGTTACCGTGCTGTCAGCTGGCGATCCGGCTCCCTCCATGGTCTCCTCCTTTGTTGTGCTCCGCAATGGATGTCGGACAGACGTGATGATGTCACGCCCGACATGCACTGCGAGCGCGACGGAGGAAGAGACCAGGGAGGGAGCCGGATCGCCAGCTGACAGCACGATAAGTATTTTCTTCTTTTCTTTTTCCAGGTTTTTTTTTTTTTGGCTTCCTCCGACGGGCCCCCCTGGGCTGCAGGGCCCCCGGGCACCTGCCCATTGTGCCCTATGGGAAAGACGGCCCTGGCTATGTATGCACCTGAAAAGGTGTCTGATATTATCCTGGCTGGCTGTTTGATACATAGCTTTACAACAACTTACCCCACCGATTATTACAGTAGACAGTGGACAAGTAGGGGTCCGTGTCCCATCTGGTGATGTGCAGTGCACAGAGGGGGAGGCAGATTAGAGTCCGTCTCATTACAAACTACTTTACCTGTAAGGTCATATTTTGAAAAAGTTTTATTGCTATAAAATTTATAAGTAGATTGGAACCTTAAAACAGAGGATAGTGTGTACTCCTCATGTGGTGCATGTGAACCTCCCTGAAAAGTTACAGTCAAATGTCAATGTGTAAGTGAAATTAGTGTATTGCTTTTTACAAGCAGTATACTCTTGATTACTTTGCAAAAATGAAAGACAGATGCATTGAAATATAACTGCATTTATTGCATTTCAACACATTAGAAATAAATGTACAATGCATACACATGCATAACAAAACATAAAAACAAAATATATTTTAGACACTAGCGCCGCCTTTTTGCAGGCACCTCACCACCTCGGAAGCCACTATCTCCTCTCCCTCGCCCACCCCTGGTGCGAGCACCTCTCCTTGGAGGAGTACTCTGTGCCGATCTGCTTGGCATACTAGCTGTACTGGTGGTGGCGGATGAAAAAAAAATGACAGCAACATTTGCACAGAAAATGAATTAACTCCATTATTTCTCTCCTAAACAGAAATCACGCACCTGCTTGCTCGTCTGTGCCCGAATCTCTCACTGAAGGTGGAGGTGTAGGTCTCGGACTGGGACTGTACTGCGGCCCTGGCGAATCTGGATGTATTTGAAAAAGCATACAATGTATTTGCAGCAAAAAACAATTTCAAAATATACAGTTTATTTCAAAAATGTGTTTGCAAATAAAAAAACAGGTTTTTGTTTTTTTAAAAAAAAAACCTTTACAAACTAATAGAGTAAAAAATACACTTGAAAAAGAAAAAAGTCACTTTTAAAAAGCAAAAAGCATTTCAAAAAAGAAAAAAGCATTTTTACAAAGAAAAAAACATTTTAAATACTGTTAGGGTAAAAAAAACAAATAACTCACCAACTACTTGGCCAAAAGAGGGCGAATCGGTATCCTGCACATTTATGCCCTCTACAATCTCAGCCGGCATTATCTGGTGCAGCTCCTCCTCGTAACTGGTGTACTCTACATGAAGTGGGGGGCCACCACCCGTGCGCCTTGTAGACCTCCTTTCCTGGGCCATTTTTTCCTTCAGCCTCCTCTTAATGTCAGAGAAGCGCTTGCGGCAGTGCGCCACTGTCCGCTTCAGTGGGCCCACCGCGTTCACGGCATCACAGACACGCCCCCACAATTGGTGACGCCGCCTTAGAGGAGTCTGGGCTGCCAGGTTGCCTAGGATGACCTCATAACAGGGAATAATATTGTGCACCAGCACACAATTCTCATCATGTGAGAAACGCACATTCCTCCTTCTTTGTCTTCCTGTACTGTCCTGTCTCCTCAAACTCTCCCTCTCCCTCCTCTGACCCCTAAACCTCCATCTCCCTCTCCTCAGCCTGTTCTCCCCTCCTATCTCTGGACATTTTCACACAGAGAAACACAAAACACTGAAGGACTGACAAACACAAAGGACAAATTAGACTAACTACAGACACACTCTCAACACAGGCACACACAAGTAACACAGACAAAGGACAAGTCAAATACAAAGAATACAATACAGAAAATAAATGAGAAAATAAATGTACAAAACAGAAAAATACCACAGGACTACTCACACTTCAATCAGATATCGCTCCACCAAACTCCAACTCTCATCAACTATCACAAAGCACAATCCTCCAAACTCCTCTCACAAAACTCCTCAAAACCCTATAAAAAAAAAAGTGGCAGGCCAGTGGTTTATATAGGGCTTGTGATGTCAAATCTCCTGACTTTGAAAATAGCCAATAGTAACAGGCAATGAGACAGGTGTAATTTTCCAAAAAAACCGCCTTCACACGAAAACGCTGTCATTTAAAGCAAAAGCGCCATGTTCTATTCAAAGCCGCCGGCGGCTTTGAGCATTACATCCCGCCGTGACATCGCAGGCGGCTTCAAATTGAAGATGAAATGCGCCCATTAGTAAATCCGGCTGTTTGCAATGCAAACCTGCCGGAAAACCACCGCCATGCATCACACCTGATAGTAAATCTAGCCCCTAGTCGCAAGTTGTCCATTTTCTATAAAAATGTCCAGATCCAAAAATACAACCCTCTGATCACTAATTTTACTAGTGAATTGGATGTTGAGGTTGTTGTTATTGGTGTATTGGATAAATAATGATAATTGGTCCCTATTTCCTGCCCAAATGCATTAAACATCAACAATGTATCGAGACCATTTAATAACATGGCTAGAAAATGGGTTGTAGTCCCATATAGTAGTGTCCTCCCTGTGGGCCACAAACAGGTTCACGTAACTAGTCTATATATTGGGAAAGGTTGGTAGTTAGTGACCCAATTCCAGATACTATTGGTCTACACGGTGGGTTAGCTGTTGATTTGTGAATCTTTGGGATGTGATATATAATGGGTAATCTGGGTTGTTTAGTAAGTAGAAAATTGTATTTTTTTTTATTTAGTATGACTTATGTTGATGCTTGATTGAGATGGTGTTCTAAATCTTGCAAGTAAATAGTAGTTGGATCCCCCTTAAGTAGTTCATATGTACTTGCATCGGTCAGTTGCCTCTCAAGTTCTTCTAAATATTTCTTCTTGTCGAGGATGGCTATTCCCCCTCATTTATCAATGGGTTTTATAATGATCTCTGGAATGCTCTCCAATTGTTTGATTGCCATCCTCTCTGACTGACTAATATTGGTATGTTTATAACCCTCCTTAAGGGTTAGTTTGTCAAGGTCATTTTCAACTAGCTTTTAAAAGTTGCTGATGAATAACTAGGGTAGAATTTTGATGGAACTTTGAGAGTAGTATGTTGAAATTGGTCTTTTATGTTTTGGTCATGATTGTTGATAATTGCTTTAGATGGGTCTGAAAAGTATTTTTTAAGAGTAAGTTTTCTCGTAAATTTCTGAAAGTCCATAAAAGTGTCAAATTTGTTAAGACCTCATTCTGGGGCAAAATTGAATCCCTTCTGGAGGATATTAATTTGAAGGGGGATCAGTTCCAAGCTACTAAGATTGAATATACCCTTTTCCTTGGGATTTACTTTCTTACTTTCGGTTTTGCTCCTATGTTTAACTCCTCCTCTTGCTCCCCTAAGTCCCATAGTTCTCTTCTTCTTCTGAGACTTGATGTAATGGGGTTTGTTGTCTGTTGCTGTATAGGCAGCGGTGATATTCTCTTTGCTAATTCTAAAAAAAGGTCTATATTATGTTCGGCTTCCTGACTATTGGATCTCAGGGATTCCCCTACCGGTGATGGAGTGTGTTCAATAAAACTCAGTTTTTCAATGAAGCCCTGTTTAGTTTTGTTAAGGTCTGCAGATGTCACTCGGCTCCCTTTGCGGTACTGTTGTTTTGCTGATGACGTGTACTGGTCCCTTCTTATATGTTTGGGAGTCTGTTCCGGGCAGATGTTTCTAGGGTCCAAAGGCTTATATATTCTTTGGAAATTATTCTTAATTGGAATATGTTTAATGAGAGGAGATCTAGATGAATGTTGCCTAGATGATTTGGTATTGTAGAATTGAGTGTTACGGCCTTGAGAAACCTTAAATGGTTTGCGTTGGATGTGAGATGGCTTAGTGTTGGGATGAAAGTGTTGATGGTAAACCGTTTGCTTGTCTAGCTGGCCATCTTGCTGAGATTTGTAATCTCTAATGTCCCTAAGGAATTTTCTTTCTTTAGTCTTAACAATCTCTTCTTCTATTTTTAAAAGTTTGGTTTTTGTAAGGTCTTCTAGATTTTTATAGTCTTACAGCTGGTGAATAGGTGCAAATTTGCCTTCTAGAAGAACAATTTTCTCCTCAATTCTTTTTAATGATAGTTCCCTATCTTTAATAAGTTACGTGTTGCACCAAGACCGCTAATTGACAACCACTTGTTGCACAGAACATGTACCCTGACTTTTGTCCACTAAACAGTTCAGATGTCCCCTTACAAAATTGCTTACAGATTTAAGCATTTGGGATTTTGAAAGCAAGAAATATATATATTTTTTGGGGTGTGAGGCACACAGTCAAAGAGCACCAAGTTTCTTGTCCACTAAATAGTCAGAAGTCACTGATCCTGCCTTCACAGTGAAACACTTTGATTTTAAAAGCAAGAAAAAATATATTTTGTCCACTCCTAACTAGTTTACTAATACACTATTACAACCAGTAGCCACGGCGCGTCTGATTCATCAAGGCCTGTATTCTGAGTGCAGCCCGCGTTCAGTATTATATGGATGTATTTAGGCTTTGGGTCTGCTGTGGTCTACTACACAAGATGCTACATTATACATTCAATACCTATGTGGATTAAAAATTTGCATAGTGAATAGTGATTCACTATCCCTGAGGAAGCCCATTTTGGGGTGAAACGTGTAGGTTAACACTTTGACATTGCTTGCAAACTTTTTTCAATCCAGCATTATCGCCGACGGTCCCAACGCGCATTCGCGGACCTCGTGATTGCTTTACGGCTGTTCGTGAGGATCACACAACACCCAGGAGCGGGATCGCTACCTAGAAGGTGATCCCCCAAACGGAGGAACATCAGTCTGTTGCCTACACACTCCTTTGCCTTTTTTTTTGAGAACTATTGTTGGCCATTTATGCGGGGACCTTGAGACTGCTACTCGGTAATTACGTTAGGAGCACACACTCTTCAGGAGCGGGATCGCTGCCTGAAAGAAGGACCTCTGCAAGGATTATCTGGACACATCTTCTGGGGAGGGAGGTAAGTGCACTACCCAACCTTCCCAGACCCGTGCTTTTATATTTTATTGTTTGTGTCATTGTTTGCAACAATCTTGTATTGGCGGCTGCCACTTTGGACTGAGAGACATTTATAATTCTACATTAGTTCTACATCACGAACGGATATTAGTACCACATTGAGATGTTTTTATGGTTTTAACAGTAAGTCAGCTATAAGTTTTTTATTGTTTTTTGCATCCATTTCATACATACATTCGCAAATCCTTTCTCTTCACCATTGTTTTTATTCACACTCTATCTATCTTTACATTTTGCGCTGGGGAATCTATTGCTGTTGTATCTATCAGGGGTTGAGACCACCTCTTCTGTTTGTTTCCCTGGCTGCCCCATTCATCCACTAAGTAGGAATTGTGGATCCCCCATATTTTGTTCTAAGCAGTTAGCCATTCCGCTGGTCCAGATGTCTCCACCCATCTTCCTAACAGTTGGCTCTAGAAGAATGGCGATATTTGCTGGAAGGGGCTCGCTATCCAGTGACAGTTTATACAGATCATAAGAACTTATTGTATCTAAAGACTGCACAGTGTATGAACCCTCGTCAGTCTCGCTGGGTGCTGTTCTTCTCTCGGTTCGACATTCATGTTACTTACCGTCTGGGCTCTAAGAACTGTAAGGCAGATGCCCTGTCACAGTCAATAGTAGAGAATGAGGATCCCAAACCTTCTGAACCACAATCTATTATCAGTCCTACGTGCAACTCAGCCACCAAACCTGAGCCAATTCCTCTTCATGGCAAAACTTTTGTGGCAGAACCTCTACACAAGAAGTCTCCACTGGGCGCATTGTTCTAAATTTGCAGGACATGCTGGTGTGCCGAAAACTCATGCTCTTATTCAAAGAAGTTATTGGTGGCCTACTCTTCTGAAAGATGTTGAACTGTTTGTCGCAGCATGTTCCAATTGTGCCCAATACCCCTGCCGATTCCTTCCTGTCTATGGACCCACATATCCATGTATTTCATTAGCGATCTGCTGAGTTCTAACACCTTTAACACTATATGGGTAGTGGTTGACAGATTTTCAAAATTGGCACACTTCATCCCACTCCAAGGTCTTCCAGCTGCTCCTATATTTGCCCATGTTTTCATCAAGGAGATTTTCTGCTTGCAAGGATGTCCTGAAGAGATCTGTCCGAGGAGTTCAGTTTGTAGCTAAATTTTGGCGTTCTCTGTGTGAGACTCTCCAAGTTAAACTGAACTTCTCTTTCTCAAACTATCCACAGTCCAGTGGCCAGACTGAAAGAGTCAATCAGGATCTAGAAACCTTCATCAGACTCTATGTGTGCTCCTCTCAGGATGATTGGTTAACTCTGCTTCCCTGGACAGAATTCGCTCACAACTCTCACTATCATGAGTCGTCTTATTCTACTCCATTCTTCACGGTTTATGGACTTCATCCTCGAGTACCAGTATTTTCCCCATTCCCTGCAACTTCTGTTCATCCTCTGAAACAGCCCTGAGAAAATTTGCAGACAACTGGCGGGAGGTCCGTGAGTCCTTACTCAAAGCCTCTCATAACTTTAATATTCGAGCGGATGAGAAATGTAGAGCCATTCCTGACATGAAAATTGGAGACAGAGTTTGGCTATCTACCCGTAATCTCCGCCTCAGAGTACCTTCCATGAAGTTCGCTCCTCGCTTCATCGGTCCATTCAAAATCTCCAAAGTAATTAACCCTGTTTCCTACAAACTTCAGTTGCTAGAGTATCTCAAGGTACCAAACAACTTTCACATTTTCCTTCTAAAACTGCTGGTGTTGAACAGATTTTATTCTCCTAAAGCTGGTTCACCCCCCATTCTAACTGAACAAGGCTAGGAATACGAGATAAAGACCATTGTGGACTCTCGCTTTTGACATAATCATCTGCAATATCTGGTCGATTGAAAGGGCTATGGCCCTGAGGAGAGGTGTTGGATCAAAGCTTCTGATGTTCATGCTCCTGCCTTAGTCGAAAGATTCCATTAGAAATTTCCTGCTAAGCACTATGTTAGGTGTCCAGTGGCCACCCTTCGAGGGGGGGGTACTGTCAGGAATTGGGGTCTTAGCCCTGTTTACACCACTCGGCGGTACCATATTACTGTACATCTTCCTCCTGGTCGTATGCAGCATTTTATCCTGGGACAAGCGTGACTTCTGTCTGCAGCACTGAAGCCTGCCATCTTGGGTAATACATTTGCTAAACTTCCTGCTGAGTCTGAACACCTGATCCCATTCCCAAATTGGCTTCCTCTGCAGACTATAAGAGTCCCCTCCTACACTCAGCAAGTTGCCAGTGCAACATTTCCCTAGTTCCTGGTTCCAGATCTACAGTTGCTGTTTTGCTGCTCCAGACTACCTGCTGTATACTGAGTCCTACCCTTCGTGTGTATTCCGCTTCATCCTTACTACTGCTTCAATCCTCCTGCTGTGTACAGATCTCCACCATTCAACCTCAACCTGCTGCTATGCTATGGACTTCTCTCAGTGACTTCAACTTCATCTGTTGCTATTATATGAACCAACAAAACCTCAAAGAGTGCAGCGCTTATAACCAAAAGTAACAATTTTACATTTTTAAAAAACGTGCACAATATGCACATATATATACAATTTTCATATAGCATGTGCAACACCACGTGAATCGAAACACAATTTATTTAGCCATATAGCATAACAAAACATATTATCACTTTAAAATATGTATAAACAAATTGTAAATAAAAATTCAAATACATGCCACAACACAACATGTATAATGACAAACTCGAGAAGTTGGAGCTCAAGAATACAGTATCTTAGTAATACTCTTAGTAAGAATATACAAACATAGCAAAATGTAGAATATATATGTCCAGATTCTCTGTTGTTAATCTGTGGAATCACACAATAAATGGCTTTGCATTCTCCCAAATACATCAAGGCACATATCTCAAGATTCGTGCCCTTTTTCATTTTTTAACTTGCTTGGAGTCTTGGACCTTTCACCACAAATTAATACTATATGTGAAAGACACAATCTAATTGTAACAGCCACTATATGACACAATGTTGAAAAGTCGAATCCAAGGCAAAACGACAGTCCTACTACAGTGTCTAAGAAGGTAGTAAATAATAATGGAAGGTCAAAAACATATATAGTTAATACATAAAGCTAATTACCAATAAGCCACGCGTCTCCATGTGGCCTGTCACCCCCTTGCCTCTCTTGTAATCTGTGCCACATGGCTGATTGCCTGAACGCAAAGGAGTCAGGGGTACTCCCACCCCACTTGTCAACCAGGTCCAGAATCTGGAGAGATGGGTCACAGAGGGCCTGGACATTTATTGAGTGGAAATGCTTCCGATTCAAATACACGGAAGCATTTCCACCCAACGGGACCAGAGCCACATGTGTCCCATCTATTGCCCCTATGACGTGCAGAAATCAAGTGATGGCCGCAATCTGCAGTTTGATCCGCACAAGGGACTCCTCATCGAGTGGCATATAGATAAAGCGCGAGAGCAGCGACCTGAAAGCCCGAAGGACCACTTCCAGCACGCGGCTATAAGGGGCCTGGGACAGACCTGCCGCAACCCCCGCGGTGGTCTGAAATGACCCAGAGGCACAAAAATGCAGTACCGCCAACAGTTTAGTCAATGATGGCACTGCTGTTGGGATGTTGCGCATTGGCTCAAGGTCACTCTGCACAATGCACAGGGTGTCCAATATCACATGTGGAGAAAGCTGATACCAACGGACAACCTCCGCATCTGTCATCCCAAAAAGGCTGACACATGGCCAGAATACACGCTCCCTAGGCCGGCGATGTTGTACCAGTTGCCGATTTGGAAGGATCTTCTCCGTGTGCCCTGTGGCGGAACAGCCACAGCTGCCACAACTTCAATGTAGGTCTCAAGATAATGCTATAGGGGAGGAATATGGGAGAAGTTTAAAATTATATCATTCCTCCCGGCTAAATTCATAACGTCCTAAGTGCAGTTTTCCGACAGACAATTACAAGCATACTTACATCAGAATGCAATTTCTGTAGTTGATGGATATCCCGGGAAATGAACCACCATGGAAAAAAAAAATTATTACATGTCCCTGAGCAAAGAGACAAAACACACCTCAAAAACCATATTAACAAGCTATTTTTTGACATACTTTAATTAAAAAATTATATCGTAAATAAAAACAAACACAAACCAAACACCCAAATCATAATTAGCCTAACTACAGATGCATTGAACTACAGATACATTGCTGTCATGAGGCCTAACAATGCTTTAAAAACATATTGGTGGTGGTATGTCAAATAAAAGATCTGTATTCCCGGTGCGTCGCTGCTCATCTCACATAAACTCACCGCTTTTTACAATGTCCAAAGACTATTCCCAAATATCCGCACACAGAAAAACACAAATACCAACTCAATATAATCTCCAGTACTCACACAATGACTGATTGGAGCAAACACTGTTTTCTACCTGATTTCTAATGACAGAAATAGATGCACCTGTTCCGCCTGCCGCCAGAACAGATAGCATATCGCTGCAGGTGCGTAAAGAATGCTAATTTTCATGGCGGTGATCTGATGTTATATGTCAAGTTTATTTATCCCCTCAAATGAATGATTATAGCAAGTTTTTTCTATTGTTATTGCTGATACTGTTATCTTGAATTTTGCGCATTTCACCTTATGTTATGTTTTTTACAGTTTAGGTTAAACTCGTAGGTACACCTGGTTTAGCTATGGAGGTAGCATTTCAGGATTCCAAATCATACATGATGCATGGGACTGTGTGTTTTGGAGTTATTAGAAATGTGGATTGTTTTTTTTTTGGTTATCCCCAATTAATGTTCATTTATTCCTTCAAATTGCCAATATTGTAACAAGAGTAGCGCCTGTTAAGCTGTCTCCCATTCTAACATTGCCCTGTTTCCTCTGATTTCAGCTGGTGAGGAGGAGGTTGACCATTTGGATGCTGATAACCTTGCAGCAGTGGTGGAATGTCCCCGTGATGTGGAGTCCACTATGAGTGAAGAATCCGAGCGTGCTAGTCAACAGTCACTTGCACGCCTATTGGGCCAATTTTAAACCCACACTGAGATTCTTCCCGGTCATGTTTCAGATATTGCCACGATCGATCCTCACACAGACTGAACACAAACTTGACACCCACCCTGAAGGACTTCATTCAAGGCTGGATAATTTCACTTCGGCACTCACCACTATCTGTACCCTTATTTCAAAATTTATTGAACAAGCACACACTTCACACCACACTCCAAACACTCACAATCCTTCACACCCATGTCCAATGACGACTCCTCTCCGGCAATCTGCTTTTGGTACCCCAGACCTTCAAGACCTTCATAGTGATTTGTCTCCCCTTTATATTCCTCACTTTTCTGCTGCTGTCCGTAATTCCTATGCCAACCAATATGCAAACCCCCCAACTTCGTTGCCGCCTGCCTCTTATGTAGCTCCTGGCCCTCCTCCTGCCTCTTTTGTAGCTCCTGGCCACCCCTCGGCCCATCCCGCCACACAACCCTTGGCACATCTTTACCACCCCCATGCATACCCCCCTGACTCACAACAGGGCTACTGACAAGGCTACACACATGGCTACCCATGGGGGTTCCACCTAGCCAAGCATCCTGGCTCCTCCACAGGCTATGTCCTTGGCTCCCTCCTGCAAATCCCTCCTGCCCCTTCTTCACGCCGATGGTGACACCCTGCTGACCAAGTGTCCTCTGATTCTTCTCCCAAGAACTCCACATCATGGGTCACACGAAGCCAAGGCAAATCAAAGGGCAAAAAATAATATATTTGGTTGTATGATAATTTTTTTGTGGTTTTTACTTGAATTTTTCTAAACCACATTTATCCTATGAACTTTGTAAATAAAAAAATTGCTTTGGATTCCCATGTTTCCCCATTTAATATAGTCCAAACTAGATAAGTCAAATAAGTTAGTGCAGCAACTTAATGAGTCAAGTACACACCCAAAATCCGAGACACATTTACATATCAGTGCCTGGTCAAATCGAACACATCCAACCTCTGTGATTGTGATGTTAATGTCAAAGACAAATGATGGCTTACTTTTCATGCCTTTCTGTTTTTTTCGATGTCTTAAAACTGCCATAACCAATTAGGAAGCGAGAGTGTTTGGTTAATAATTTTTTAAACATGAAACATTAACTCTGTCCAACTCCACGTTGGACAGAGTGGTTTTCTACACCTTTCTTTATATTCTGCAGGTGTTCAAATAAGCACATTTTTAAGTGTTAAAATGTACATCCTACATAGAAAAGGCCACTTTGGCACTCCCATATATAAACAATATTGGTACTAATAAACTGTTTGATCTCATACCTATGATTATTAGTAAGAAATAGGAGAATTTATTTTGGTTATTCCCATACATTGCTATGCAGGCCTCACAGAATACACATCTTTGGAAGCCTGCTGTATGAAACTTATTGCCTATTTTATTTTCTACTAGGGCACTCTTTACTAGTTGATCCCTACTATTCAGTGCTCTCCAGTAGACAAATTTAGGACCATCAGGTAATGCTACAGTTAATACTGTACCTTTCATCAAAATCCCACAACAGTTTTTGAACTCCTTTTATATTTCCTTATACTGGTAATTATTTTCAGTAAAGAAGGTCCATTAACTGAAATTACTATCACTCTCATGCTGCTTTTTCCTAGATGCATAAATTTGTTCTAGAAGTTCCTATATTTTAACTAGAGATGCTCACTGACCCTCGAAAAGTGGTTTTGGTTTTGGATCTGGATTAGCTTCATGTTTTGGTTTTGGCAAAACCACCCTCGTGTGTTTTGGTTTTGGTTTTGGATCTGTATTTTTTTAGACAAATTGCTAAAATATGCTAAAATCACATAATTTGCTCTTTTTTTGATCCTACATTATTATTAACCTCACTAACACTAATTTAAAGTCAGTTGCAGTCATTTTTGACCACTTCACATATCACAATATTATTTTCATACACTTTCAAACAAAGATTGCAGCAGTTCTTGCCAGTGATAAGAAGAAGGCCATTGTCATGCCTGGGCATAAGACCAAAAATCCACCTCTTATGTGTGCAATTATTTTTACACAAATCCTGACAACAGTTGTCTTGCCATTTGTAGCGTTTGTAAAGCCACACTCAGTAGAGGTAGGGACCTTAACCATCTAGGATCCTCATTCATGTTACGGCATTTGAAGCAAGTTCATGGAAAGCTGTTCGGAAAATCAGAAACTTATGTTAAAAAGATAACAACAAGCAGTCTAGCATCATCTACCTCCTTTCTCTCATCTAGATCCCAGCACCAGTGTTCCCTCTAAGCTGAGCAATCTGGAAATGATAGAGTTAAACCTGTATCTTACTAGGAAACATCCTGCAGATTTTGAATGGAAACCTTTCGGGTGGAGCCCTCATTAGAGTGACCTTTTAACTCTTTCCTTTCCAGATTGCTCAGCTTAGAGGGAACACTGCCCAGCACCTGCAATCTACACCCCCAAAACATTCATCATCAAATCCTCAAAAGTGATGGGAGTTAGTCCTGCATCCAAGTTGGTAAGGCTAGATGACTCCTCCACTAACCATGATTCCTCTGAAGAATTATTGAGCGTTGGTCCCGCTGCTGCTGCTGGGGGTCGATCTTCAACCCAGAAGAATACTACTAGTAGTTTACAACAATTGACTGTTAAACAATCTTTTGCTAGCGGAAGAAAGTAAGACAGCTGTCACCCAGTCGCAAAGCAGATCACAGATGCCATGGGGACTATTCTATTATTAGATCTGCATCCAATATCCACTATTAATGCAGCTGGTTTTAGACAGTTACTTGAAGTCTTCTGTCCCTATTACCAAATTCCATCACAACACCATTTTACTAGAAAAGCTATTCCTCACCTTTACCAAAAAGTTCGTAAAAATGTAATTATTGGGCTACAAAATGCATTTCTACCCACTGTACACTTAACCACAGATATGGGGACAAGCGGAACTGGACAAACTAAAGATTATGACTGTGACAGCCCACTCGGTTGGTGATTCGCCTTTACCAGCAGGAACAGCAGTAGCATGTACCCAAGTATGTCACATTTTTCAGAAGTAGGCTACTCTATGTATCAGCGGCTTCACTAAGAGGCATACAGCTGAAAATCTGTTACAAAAACTAAGGGATGTCATTGCAACATGGCTAATCCTGCTCGGACTCTCTTGAGGATATGTGATTTCTGATAACGCCACCAATATTGTTAGAGCATTACAGCGGGGGGGGGGGGGAATTCCATCACATTTCCTGATTTGCTCACACAATCAATTTGGTGTTACAGAACTTTTTAAAACATGATAATGACATGCAGGAGATGCTGTCTGTGTACCAAAATATATAGGGTCATTTTCGGGATTCTGCAACAGCATGTAGGAGAATGCAGCAGCTGCAAGAAGACTAGAATTTGAGGGGGAATGTACTTTAGTCCAGCGAAGCAGTCACCTGTGAAGAGAGTGTAGACACGGTTAGCTTGAGTCAAGTGATTGCCTTAATTATACATTTTGAGAAGCAGCTTGAGAAATTGAAGGATGAAATTAAAATAAGCAAATCCGCTATTTTTTAATTGTAGACCTAGGACGTCATTTGCTTCGCCAAGATCGAAGAGCTATCAACATGTTGTAATGACGTCTCCTCCTTCAGTTTCTCTGGCAACTGCTTCTCGGAAAAAACGTAGCTTTCCCAAAACACCCAGTGGAGATGCAGATGAGTGCGCACAACATTTTGACATTTGATCTGCTCTAAAAGAATTGCCCAAAAATCGTGACAGCTCTGACATAAAATGAACTACAAATTCCATGAGAAAGGCCATTATCGGCAATTACATCAAAGTACACAGACTTCTGTGATGGTGGATTCCAGCGGGGATGAATTTGTATTGTTTGAGGAAGATGTACACAATGATGAGGGTGAATATGATGACAGTGTAGACTGCAGGTATTGAAATTTAGCTAAGAAAAGGAAGCTACCTGATCGTGGTATGCCTGGTAATATTTTGGGTAGAATGGCATTTTGGCAATTTTATGTTTTTCTACAGTTAACTTTCACCTTTTTTTTCCGAGAGGTTTTTTTTTTCAAGAAGGCACAAGCTTTTTTTGTTTCCCTGACTTAAAACCACAGTAAAATGTAACTGTAGATTTAGACCAAGCCAGCCAGCCCTATAATTTCTATTTCAGCAATGAATCTTAGCAATGGAGCACTCCGCTTTGTCTGTTACCTATATAAAGCAGTAGAATTTCCCTGCAAATTCAGAAGACAAGCCTGCTAGCCCTCCTATTTGTATTTCAACAATGAGTCTTTGCAATGGAGCACTCCTCTTTGTCTGTTACCTATATAACAAATTAGAATTTGCCTGCAAATTCAGAAGACAAGCCTGCTAGCCCTCCTATTTGTATTTCAGCAATGACAATTATCAATGGAGCTCTTGTCTTTGGGTGTATGTAAAAGTATTTTTACCTCCTTTTATGGGTTTTAATCTCCTTAATATTCTGGCAAATGTATGAATGACCATTTAATACCGTTATATATATATATATATATATATATATATATGACTATTACCGTCAACAAACTCCTCGCAAATGTACTTCTAAATTAACCTATGAAACATCATTCTTATATTCCCTTAAATCCACAGGCTTCAAGAATAACCACAGCAAGATATAACTTCATTTAAAGTGTTGTATTATATTATAAAACAATAAACAGCATAAATATAGATTTTGGTGCCATATATTACACTAATTTCCTGTTCTATAAATATATAAGTAATTGTGTGTGTGTTTTGACTAACTAATGTCTAAAGGTGTGTGTGTGTGTATGTTTTAAGCTATACCTATTTTGCTAGGCTGAATGCATTATGTATGTGAATATCCACACAGACACACTCCATTCATCTCACTCAAAGTCCAACGCCATTTTTAACACATGGTATTTCAACCACATACTCAGAGATTCAGATCCACAAATTACCCTTTAAACCAGGCCTGTCCAACCTGCGGCCCTCCAGATGTTGTGAAACTACAAGTCCCAGCATGCCCTTCCAGCTATCAACAGGTTGTCTACTGGCAAAGCATGCTGGGGCTTGTAGTTTCACAACACCTGGAGGGCCGCAGGTTGGACAGGCCTGCTTTAAACCAACTGTCCAACAAAATGTTATATTTATCACTTTCTATGCTTTTACACTAAACTGCATAAACACCAATGCTTCCATGACAGCATTAAACCAACACTGAACCACAGAACTATGTATAACATAAATGCTTTCATTTAAACCAACAATCTATCCCAACAAGGCATGCATTTATGTAACACTGGGCCTGATTCATTAAGGATCTTAACTTGAGAAACTTCTTATTTCAGTCTCCTGGACAAAACCATGTTACAATGCAAGGGGTGCAAATTAGTATTCTGTTTTGCACATAAGTTAAATACTGCCTGTTTTTTCATGTAGCACACAAATATCAACTTTAAATTTCAGTGTACAAAAAAGCTATCAAGAGTTAGGAAGAGTTAGGAAGCGGGAATTGCAGGTGACAAAGAATGAACAGAGCAGAGGCAGGGTGCAAGGATGACACCTGGGAAAGAATGAAAAGAACAAAGTCAGAAAGTAGAAAGCTGAAAGAGAATGAAGATAGCAGTGTAAGTAAACTGGAATGACAGCTGGGAAAGAATGAAGATAGAGAGTCAAGGAGCAGGAATAACATTTGAAAAAAAATGAAGGATGCTGACTCAGAAAGTAGGAATGGCAACTGGAACAGGAATACCTGTAGAAACATATAAGCAAGCCATGATAATTCCCCTGGAATGCTATAAATATGCTAACTATGTTAATGTTTCCTTTATTTTGGTAGTTTCCTCTAAAAATGGCTCTGCAGTGTTTTGGAGGATGTGTATAAGTATTCTTCTATAAAATACAGTTTACTGGGTGTACAGTTTATTGGACTCAGGCATGCAACATTGAAGGTTATGGCTCCTCTGTGCTGGGTGGTCAGTTACCAGGGACAGGTAAGTTTAAGTAGCAATCACATGATTGCTTATCAGTGAATCGGCTGCAGGGAACATTCCAATTGGGTGTCTGTATCTACATTACTGCAGGTCACTGTACCTCTCACTATATTTATAGGTGCAGTGTACTTTGCTTTGGGAGTTCCTGGTTTGTTCCTGTTGTGCTTGCCTTGTATTTGGACCATTTTCTGTTCTTTTGCCCTGATCTCTATCTGGGTACTGTACCTTTTTCTATTACATGCTTCATGTCCTGATCTATGTTTAGACATGTACTATTCCCGATTGCCGCCAACTCTGCTGTGATCCTCTGTCTGGATACTGACCATTCCTGCCATGACATCTGCCAGGATGTTTGTGTCACATTGCTGGCAGCTCCCAGGAAAGAATCACTTGGCTGAGCTAGCTATCAGACACATCACATCTGCCCAAGCTGGTTAGTGGTGACAGTAGAATAGTGAGGGACGAAGCAGTTGTCAAATCATTGGAGAAAGTAGAAATATGATGTACAGTGCAAGAAAACAAATCTTCTTCAAAGGACAAGCATAGGAATCCAAAACAAAACTTTGTTCCTGCAAAGGTTGTGTACAACTGAGAGACTTATAATAGCTACAAAAAGTTGAGATAAATTGTTCTGATAGACTTGACCCATTTACTGAATGGCTGGTTGCAGATTTGGGAAAGATATGCAGTAGTCCAGCTAAGGTGACTAGCTAGGTTACTGTTCTAAGCAGAGTGCTGATTTCAAGAATTGAGAAAAGGTGTTTGTAGCTGTCATTGTGAACTGATCACTGAATCCTCACAGTAATTGTTTTCTCACAGCTATTATCTGCAGCTAGTGTTGAGAATCCTCACAGTTTTTACCCTGTTGTTGCCTGTCTTTGAACAGTGTGAGCACTAGGCTATAGCTCAGGGTGCCCAGCTCTATGTGCATGGGTTTTGTTTTCAATAATAGTTTTTATTAAAAAATGTATTTAAAATAAACAGTAAGGTGTAAGGGGAAGGGGGCAATAAGGGAGGGAAAAAAAGTCAGTACATATAAATACAAACAGAAGTTGCAAATCACAGTCAATTCACATATTAAAAATCATAAAGAGTATACATTGGGTAAACAATCTCTAAGGGCTATGAGAAGAGATTTGAGAGATATTCGGGAGGTCTTGAGAGAATGAGGTTTTGGAGATATATTAATTTCAAGCAAACCACTTCATGTGGGGAGAAGAAGCAGTGGAAACATACGGCACTCCCATGGTCTCCATGTCGAAACTTCAGCGATTATCTTAGCAATGGGTGGCAGAGTGGGAGTTCTCCATGCCTGGGCTATCACCGCACGAGTAGCTATAAAAATATGGCTTATAACGTAACGAACTCCTGATGAGACTTGTGGGGGAAAAAAGTGTAAAAGTGCTGTCTCCGGGTTATTAGGAACAGAAGTTTGAGTGATTTTTGATATTAAGGTAAAAACCACGGACCAGCTTCAGAAAATATGAAAGATGTCACCTATCTCCCAGCACTCTATCCAACAGGCCCTGGTCTGAGCTAACCAAAACTTATGAAGTGGAGTCATATAGAGCCTATGAAGTAGTTTGTAAAGCATCTTCATGTGTTTCAAACACCTCAACATCCGTTGGGCATTTTGGTGAATAATGTCCCATTGAATCTGATCAAAAACCTGACCGAGATCTCTCTCCCAAAGTACTTGGGAGGAGGATTTCCCCAATTGATTTCTTAAATTAAGGTGAGTGTACCAAAAGGAGATGGCCGCCTTGTTAATCCCAGTTGTCAATCTGGCATTCAGAAGGGTTGGGTGGTGTTGTAGGGAAAGGTGGTGCATGCATAAGGAGGTTAACTAATGTCGGACTTGCAGGTACTTATAAAAGTCTTGATTTGGGATCTGGAATTGCTCTCGCAATTGCGAAAAAGGGTTACAAAGACAGGTCAGAATGTAACGTTTTGATATTCCTAAAATACCACAAGGACAGATTTAGATTAAGTTTAATAAGTTTAGCTAAGGCAAGGAGAGAGAAATTGGAAGTGGGGAGAGTAACAAGGTCCATTGTCTTTAGAGTCTTGTCCCAAATTAGGAGAGCATCTCTGGTGAGGTGGGGTAAGTCAGACTGTGGGGGCCGCCAGGACCTAGAAATACACAGGAGATCGGCCAATGGGAATGAATGGTTAAGACCTCTCTCCAGATCAACCCACGGTTTATGGAGATCTGGGAAATACCAGTCTTATAGCTGAGCTAATATAGTCGCTTCATGATATTTTACTATATCAGGTAGGGCTAAACCTCCTGTCTTTTTTGGACAGGACATAGTATAGTGGGCAAGTTTAGGTGGTTTGCTCTTCCAGACATAGGAGGTAAGTACGAGGCAAAGCTTATCCGTATAGGGCTTGGGGAGAGAAAAAGGAAGCGTCCTTAATAGGTACATCATTTTGTGTAAGAGAGACATTTTAAATGCAGCGATTCTTCCCAGCCAGGAGACCTCTTGACACGGTGTCAGGCGCCATCCCCGCACTCATCATTGGTGCCAGGGATGGATGCCTTCTTTTGCCGGGAGCTTGTCCATTTGCTAGGCAGCAAAATGCCGTCGTCTTCGTCCAGAGTCTTTCATTGCCGTTCGCATGTGTGTCCGGTCACATCTCCGTTTCCAAGCAATGGGACGCTTCTCTGCACTTCCTGTTGGCGGTCAGCTGTTCGGCCCATCGGTTCCACTGCCCCAATCAGGGAATGGGCTCCACTATTTAAACCTGCCCTTAACACTAGGGAAGCGCCAGAGTATCTAGGTCTTCTTATGCTCCAGCATTCCAGCCCGATTCCCTGCTCTCTGACTGACCTCCTGTGTACCGACCCAACTTCCTCTGGTTCTGTTTCTGGATCTCCATTTTGTCTGATTGCTCCTGCTGTATCTGACCTTTGGCTTGCTGACTCCGATTTGCCTTTCCCTTTGATAATGCGTTTGCAAAAATGGTTTGACTTCTGCATGCATGACCACGTCTGTTCACCATCCACTCCGCTGATAGTTAATTTGGAGGACCGTGATCTGCACGTCCCTTGCAGGAAACTCCAAACTCTCTTGCAGGGGTCCCTGGCGAAGACCGGGGACGTGTTTAGACTTCGCTCCTTCTAGATTAGCAGCACAAATATCAACAAGTGGCCTTCAATCCTTGTGTCTTGTGACACACTGCCACGATTTTGCTAGAGTATTCAAATGTATCAAAAGGGGAGTATAATTAGCCTTGAGCAAGGAGTCTATATAATCCCTAATTATGACATAGAAGAGGTTCTTCAGGCATACGGGAAGGCTGCCTTCAGACGCACCAGGAGAGTGTCCAATACGTTAATAGGGAGGGCTTCTGTTTTGGACATGTTTAATTTGTAAAAAGAAGCCCATCCATATTGTTGTAGCAAGTCATGTAAAATTGGTAATGAGGCCTCCGAGCTAGTGACATATAACAAAATGTCATCTGAAAAAAGACATAATTTGTGGATAGTCAAGGCTAGGGTAATGGCTGGGAGCTGAGGATGTTGCCTAATTCACTCGGCCAGGATTTCAATAGCTAAGAGGAAAATGAGGGGCAAAAGGGACAACCTTGTCTGGTGCCATTGGAGATTGTGAACTTATCTGATGTCAAACCATTGCTATATACAGATGCTGAAGGCACCTTATATAAAGCTAATATAGAATTGAGTATTTCACCACTGAATCCAAACCAGGCAAGGACCTCACTCATAGAGCCCCAATGTAGCTTGTCAAAAGCCTTTACCGCGTCCAGTGATATATTTAACAATTCATGATGGAATTTGTTTGCTTACTCGATAATATTGATGGTTCTACGTGTATTATCAATGCTTGGAGTCTGAGGACAAAGCCAAAAGACAGAGTAAGAGAACCAAGTCTGTTAGCGATCAGTTTAGCATAAATTTTTATGTCTGATTTTAGAAGGGCAATTGGTCTGTAATTTTGGAAGAATGTTGGGTCCTTACCTGGCTTAGGTATCTTTACAATTCAGGACTCTAGCATTTCAGGAGGGAAACTACCTTGTTGGGTACCAGCGTTAAATAATTACTCTAAGAGTGAAGTAAACTCAGTTTGAAACGTAAAATAGAAGTTGTTAATAAATCCATCAGGTTCCAGGGCTTTGTCTTTAGGTAACGATTTAATAACATACATAATCTCAGCCTGTGTCCATTCAAGGCTGCTTTGGAATCAGTCCAGATGTCCAGAGATGGTAAATTTAGCTCACTTAAAAAAATCTTAATCAGGGCAGGGGTCGGTTGGGGAATGGAATTACAGTCGCAGAGATTGTATAATTTGGAATAGTAGGCCGCAAATTTATTAGCTATATCATGGGGGTTAGAGATTCTGGCTCCTGAATCTTCAACCAAATATTTAATAAGATTTTGGGCCCTTTGACCTCGCAACTTTCTGGCAAGCAATCTCCTAGCTCTGTTTCCTGATACATAATATTTCTGATGGAGTCTACGTAACGCTTGCTGAGTACGGGTAAGTAATAATTTTTGTAATTGACTTCTAATTTGGGCTATACGGGACATAAGGTCTCCAGAGGGAGGAGTTTTATTAAGGGACTCGAGACAGTTCTGCCTCCAACTTCGTCTGGTAGCTAAGAGTCTGACTCCAATCTAAATGGCTGAGCCCCGCATGACAGCTTTGAACGTACACCAGAAGTTAAAGAAGGATGAGTCCCCCGGTGAGTTAGTAGCAGTGTACATATCAAGCGTCTCTTTAACAGCAACCTTCGCTTCCAGGGGCATGGTCGGACCACAATATCGGGAGGATCCCAACTGATTTAGTATTCTGTAGAGACCAATTATCTGACAGTATCAGAATAATTTGAGTTATGCACCGAGTAGTACGTATATTCGCATTCCAACGGGGCTTGGATCCTCCAGATATCGTAAAGTCCGAACTCTGCCATCAACCTAGCAAAGGCAGCTGAGGGAGCTGCCGAAATGTCTATTGTACGGGTAGAGGCCTGAGAGGATCTGTCTAGTTTGGGGTCTACTACAATGTTAAAATCTCCCATGAGAATAAGGGTGCCCTGTTTATGTTTATCAATATCGCGCAAAGTGGATCTAAGAAAGGGGACTTGCCGCGAATTGGGAGCATATAACAATACAATCATATCATCTTCAATGCTGGAACTAAGTGTAAAGTTAGATTTAGAGCTAAACAAATGGGCCACCCCATTTCGTTTAAAAGGGGCATTGGTGGTGAAGCACAATGGAAATCTATTGTCTATTGTGCTACATATAATGGAGACCAAAAATTTGGAGGATAAGGTAGGGAAATATCAAGACCCACTTCCTCCTAATGCTGAAGCTGCTGCCACTAGTCATGACATAGACGATGAAATGCCATCAACGTCGTCTGGCAAGCCCGATGCCCAATCTCCTAGTACAGGGCATGTAAAATCCAAAAAGCCCAAGTTCTCAAAACGTAGCAAAAAGAGAAACTTAAAATCATCTGCGGAGAAACGTAAAGTTGCCTATATGCCATTTACGACACGGAGTGGCAAGGAACGGCTTAGGCCCTGGCCCGTGTTCATGACTAGTGGTTCAGCTTCACCCAAGGATCTTAGCCCTCCACCTCCTCCCCCCCTACAAAAAATTGGAGAGTTATAGTGTCAGCAACAAAACAGCAAACAACTCTGCCTTCTAAAGAGAAATTATAACAAATCCCCAAGTCGAGTCCAAGGGTGTTGGTGGTTGTCAAGCCTGACCTTCCCATCACTGTACGGGAAGAGGTGGCTCGGGAGGAGGCTATTGATGATGTAGCTGGTGCTGTGGAGGAACTTGATGATGAGGATGGTGATAAGGTTATTGAAAATGAGGCACCAGGGGGGAAACACTATGTACAAATACATTAGGGGTCAATACGGAGAGCTTTCATGGGAACTTTTTACCCCAAGGACCATACACAGGACAAGTGGTCATCACCTAAGGTTAGAGGAGAGGAAATTTCACAACCAGCAAAGGAAGGGGTTATTTACAGTAAGGGCAGTCAAGATATGGAATTCATTGCCAGGGAAGGTTGTGATGGCAGATTCAATAGATATGTTTAAGAAAGGGTTAGACAAATTTTTAGCGGAAAGGTGTATCCAGGGATACGACCGTTAATTTAAAATAAAGGATAGTAGTGGATATAGGGTAAAAATTGGATTGCAATATTGAGTCTGGGGGGATTTTCAAAATTGAAACAGATGGGCGGTTGCCTACTCTGGATTAATTTCAAATATAAGTGCAGGATCGCAGGAGATCCAAAATAGGTTGAACTTGGTTGGACTGGTGTCTTTTTTCAACCTCATCAACTATGTTACTATGTTAAACAGCTGATGTCCATGGGATGAAAAAGCCCATCATCATGCCTGGTCAGAAGACCAAAAAATGCACCACTTCGGTCTGGAGTTATTTTTATCCAAATCCGGACAACCAATGTATGGCCATATGTAGCTTATGTAAAGCTCAAATAAGCAGGGGTAAGGATCTTGCCCACCTAGGGACATCCTCCCTTATACGTCACCTGAATAACCTTCATAGTTCAGTGGTTAGTTCAGGAACTGGGGCTAGGACAGTCATCGGTACAGGGACACCTAAATCCCGTGGTCCAGTTGGATACACACCAGCAACACCCTCCTCGTCAACTTCCTCCACGATCGCCATCAGATTCAGTCCTGCAGCCCAAGTCAGCAGCCAGACTGAGTCCTCTTCAATACGGGATTCATCCGAGGAATCCTGCAGCGGTACGCCTACTACTGTCACTGCTGCTGTTAGTCGGTCATCTTCCCAGAGGGGAAGTCGTAAGACCGCTAAGTCTTTCACAAAACAATTGACTGTCCAACAGTCGTTTGCCATGACCACAAAATACGATAGTAGTCACCCTATTGCAAAGAGTATAACTGTGGCTGTAACTGCAAAGTTGGTGTTAGACGTGCGCCCGGTGTCCGCCATCAGTGGAGTGGGATTTAGAGGGTTGATGGAGGTATTGTGTCCCCGGTACCAAATCCCGTCAAGATTCCACTTCACTAGGCAGGCGATACCAAAAATGTACAGAGAAGTACGATCAAGTGTCCTCAGTGCTCTAAAAAATGCAGTTGTACCCACTGTCCACTTAACCACGGACATGTGGACAAGTGGTTCTGGGCAAACGAAGGACTATATGACTGTGACAGCCCACTGTGTAGATGCATCCCCTTCCGCAGCAACAGCAGCAGCTGCATCAGTAGCAGCATCTACAAAATGGCTGCTCGTGCAAAGGCAGGCAACATTGTGTATTACAGGCTTTAATAAGAGGCACAACGCTGACAACATATTAGAGAAACTGAGGGAAATTATCTCCCAGTGGCTTACCCCACTTAGACTCTCATGGGGATTTGTGGTGTCAGACAATGCCAGTAACATTGTGCGGGGATTAAATATGGGCAATTTCCAGCACGTCCCATGTTTTGCCCACACCGATAGTTTGGTGGTGCAGCATTACCTCAAGAGTGACAGGGGTGTGCAGGAGATGCTTGCATTGGCGCGCAAAATTGCTGGACACTTTCGGCATTCAGCCAGTGCCTACCGCAGACTAGAGGCACATCAAAAAACCATGAACCTGCCCTGCCATCACCTCAAACAATAGGTTGTGACGCGCTGGAACTCCACCCTCTATATGCTGAAGAGGATGGAGGAGCAGCAAAAGGCCATTCAGGCCTACACAGCCAACTACGACATAGGCAAAGGAGTGGGGATGTGCCTGAGTCAAGCGCAGTGGAGACTGATTTCCGTGTTGTGCAAGGTTCTCCAGCCGTTTGAACTTGCCACATGAGAAGTCAGTTCCGACACTGCCAGCTTGAGTCAGGTCATTCCCCTGATCAGGCTGTTGCAGAAGCAGCTGGAGAAAGTGAGGGAGGAGCTGGTAAACCATTGCGATTACACCAAGCATGTAGCTCTTGTGGATGTAGCCCTTCGTACGCTTTGCCAGGATCCGAGGGTGGTCACTCTTTTAAAGTCAGAGGAATACATTCTGGCCACCATGCTCGATCCTCGGTTTAAAGCGTATGTTGTGTCTCTGTTTCCGGCGGACACAAGTCTACAGCGGTGCAAAGACCTGCTGGTCAGGAGATTGTCCTCTGAAGAGGACCGTGACATGCCAACAGCTCCACCCTCATTTTCTTCCACATCTATGGCTGCGAGGAAAAAGCTCAGTTTTCCTAAAAGAGCCGCTGGCGGGGATGCTGATAACATCTGGTCCGGACTGAAGGACCTGCCAACCATTGCAGACATGTCTACTGTCACTGCATTGGATGTTGTCACAATTGAAAAAAATGGTGGAGGATTATTTTGCTGACACCATCCAAATAGACATGTCAGACAGTCCATATTGTTACTGGCAGGAAAAAAAGGCAGTTTGTAAGCCCCTGTACAAACTGGCTCTATTTTACCTGAGTTGTCCCCCCTCCAGTGTGTACTCGGAAAGAGTTTTTAGTGCAGCGGGGAACCTGGTCAGTGAGCAGCGAAGGAGGTTGCTTCCTCACAACGTTGAAAAAATGATGTTTATAAAAATGAATAATCAATTCCTCAATTAAGTACAGCACTGCCCTCCAGATAGTATAGAGGGACCTGTGGTTGTGGAGTCCAGCGGGGACGAATTGATAATGTGTGAGGAGGAGGAAATACACACTGTAGGGGGGAGAGGAATCAGAGGTTGAGGATGAGGACGACATCTTTCCTCAGTAGAGCCTGTTTAGTTTGTACAGGGAGAGATGAATTGTTTTTTTGGTGTGGGGGCCCAAACAAACCAATCATTTCAGCCACAGTTGTTTGGTAGGCCCTGTCGCTGAAATGATTGGTTTGTTATAGTGTGCATGTCCTATTTCAACAACATAAGGGTGGGTGGGAGGGCCCAAGGACAATTCCATCTTGCTACTCTTTTTTTTGGCATTATGAGACCATTCAACAGTCGTTTGCCATGTTCAAAAAGTAAAACAAAATGTCAACAAATTCAAAAAATTAAACCAAAAGTAAAATGCCCTGTCATTATTTAAAACAAGAGGTATTGACGTGCTAGAATCACTGTAGTGTTGATATGTTTTAAACACTACACTTGGAAGTTGTAGGAGGTATTGTGGCCCCGGTACCAAATTTAGTACCGGGGCCACTCCACTATGCAGTCCAGATAGACGTTGACTGTTGCTGCAAAATTTTTAAATAATATTGTGGGGAACACTACACTATGCAGTCCATAAACTTTTTTGGTGGAATTCAGACCCGTGGAGGGTTTTTTAATTATATTGTAGGGACCACTCCTCTACGCAGTCCAGGTACATATTTTGGTGCGATCCAGACCAGTTCAGGGTTTTTAAATTATATTGTGGTGACCACTCCTCTACGCAGTCCAGGTACATTTTTTGGTGCGATTCAGACCAGTTCAGGGTTTTTAAATTATATTGTGGTGACCACTCCTCTACGCAGTCCAGGTACATTTTTTGGTGCGATTCAGACCAGTTCAGGGTTTTTAAATTATATTGTGGTGACCACTCCTCTACGCTAGTCAGCTACATTTTTTGGTGCGATTAAGACCAGTTCAGGGTTTTTAAATTATATTGTGGGGACCACTCCACTACGCAGTCCAGAAAGATACCTCGTTGCAACGTTTTGGACTAATAACAATATTGTGAGGTGTTCAGAATACACTGTAAATTTGTGGAAATTATTGTTATTGAATGTTATTGAGGTTAATAATAGCGTAGGAGTGAAAATAAGCCCAAAAACTGATTTTTGAACTTTTTATGCTTTTTTAAAAAAAAATCCGAATCCAAAACCTTAAATCCGAACCAAAACCTTTCGGCAGGTGTTTTGCGAAACAAATCCAAACACAAAACACGAGACACCAAAAGTCGCCAGTGCACATCCCTAGTGAAGAGATAAGCTCATTGTGAGACGCCACAAGCTTCTCCATCTTGTCTTTGATGTCAGAGGTTCTCTCGCCTAGTTCAGTCATTTGCGCCTTGATTTCTTGTATAGAGAAGAGAATTTTGGAGAATGACTCATATAAGGCAGAGTCAAACATTATTTGCATAGATTTGATGGTAGTTGGCCCGTCGGGGTCGTTTTGTGACAGAACTGAGGGAGATGAAGTCTGGTTAATGGCAGGCAAAGAGCTTCTGGAGCCAGGATCATCAGGGCATTTATGTTTTTGGCATGGCCACCACAGAAGGGGAGGACTGAGGCTTAAAAAACTGGATGCAGATACCTGCTTAGTAGCCTTATGTCTTTTAGGGGCTATAACGGAGTTGGATTTAAAGGAGCGTATAAATGAGGCAAAATAGTTTAGCTGATTTAGAAGAAGGTTCTGGGGTCTTTAGCGTTTAACATACTAAGAAGCTAACCAGACAAAGTCACATTAGGAAAAATACAAGGTATATTGGCGGTGGGTTCACAAGAACCTGGGTAGGTCTCCCATTTCACTATGAAATATGAGACATCTTAATGTATAGTGCACCTTTAGGCTTTGTGCATGTAGAAAGGGCAGTGGAGGGGAGCCCCCTGAGTTATTGCTTAAGAGTCAATCCCGAGTGGGAAGATATTCGGGCAGGAAGGATGCAGAGATGCAAACACTCACCCGTGGATATAGTTCTCCAGCTGTAATATACAGTTGCCTAGGCTGCATAGAACTCTTGGTGTTGCCAGGTGAGGAAAGACCTGCCGTTTGTGAGGTAGCTAGAGTAGGCCGTATGTCCTTCAGTGGAAAATTGTGGCTGTTATGAGCGTCCACTCAAGACAGGGGGGCCAACCTCTAGGGACTCAGATCTCTGCGTCTGTGTCTTCCAATTGTAGGAAGAAGTTTGCTACTGCTTCACTCTCCACCTGGATGGGAACCAGCCATCTCCAGATTGATAAGTGTCACGATCGGCCTGCAGCTTTCTGCTTTGTATTGGCAGCTCCTGCCTCCAGGACTATTAGACTTTATTATTTGTGTTTCTTTTTATGTGTTGCAGCAGTACCTCTATTCACCAGAGGTGCTGCTATTGTGCCTGCTTCTAGTCCCTGGGAGTTAACCCTGCTGCACTAATTATCCCTGGCACCTGGGTGTTCCCTATGTATACCTGTCTCTCCCAGCATTCATTGCTGGTTATTGATGTTACACTCTGTGTTCACATCCTGTTATTCTTTGTTGTTACTACCTCCTGCTGTGCTCCATTGTTTATGCTGCTTCTCTACATACATTCTGCTTACCTGTATCATCTGTGAACCTGGTAATTACCTTTGCATTTCCCTGCACTTGCTGCCTGGAATCTTCCCATACCTCCTGTTTACCTGCAACTGCCGTATACCTGGTAATTCTGCAAAGCTCATTATTACATCTTCTGTTCATACTCTTCAGCAAATAAACATTGAATGTTTTTCACCTTATTCGTGGCTCCTTAGCTGTATTCCTGCATTGATTCGTGACAGTATAACCAGCCCACAAAACAGCTTAGGAGTCAGGTGAAAGTTTTTTATCCTGGGACCTTTTTGTTCTGCAATTCATTTTCATTTTGGAACATGTCTGCTTTACCAGCCTTTGAATTGCCACAACTACAGGCTATAATCCTGCTATGCTCCCAGCTGGCTAAATTTTCTACCTTGCTTATGCACCCACTCAGAAGACTGTCAGACTCTGTCTCTCCTAATGCAGGAGCAGGTGATTTGTCTCCACCAACCTTCTCTGCTGTGGAATCTGTGCAAACAGCACCTCTTAATTGTGCTCCTACAAATTTGCAGTTTACTAAGAACTATGGTGTAGCTAATTCCCGGTTCACAGGTGGTCCACGCCCCCATCTCTCCAAAGAGGAGCGGCGGCGAAGAATAACAAACAAATTGTGTCTCTACTGTGCCAGCAATGTACACTTTTTACAGGACTGTCCTCTCTGCAGACCGCGACAGTCTACTGATCCATCCTCTGTTGTTTCCTCTCTGCATTCCGAATTTGTTTACGCTCCACCATTTCTGTTCTCTGGGATGAGACCCAATCTGCCAGCTCCAGGCGCCTGTCCCGAGGCCCCAGCCTCTGTCTCCTGTCCCGAGGCCCCAGCGTCTGTCTCCTGTCCCGAGGCCCCAGCCTCTGTCTCCTGTCCCGAGGCCCCAGCCTCTGTCTCCTGTCCCGAGGCCCCAGCCTCTGTCTCCTGTCCCGAGGCCCCAGCCTCTGTCTCTTGTTCCGAGGTCCCATCATCTGCCTCCAGCTTGGGGTCTCTTGCCACTGTGTCTGGTCCCGAGTCTGCTGCCACCGCGTCCGGTCCCTAGACTGCTGCCACCGTGTCCGGTCCCGAGACTGCTGCCACCGTGTCCGGTCCCGAGACTGCTGCCACCGTGTCCGGTCCCGAGACTGCTGCCACTGTGTCCGGTCCCGAGACTGCTGCCACCGTGTCCGGTCCCGAGACTGCTGCCACCGTGTCCGGTCCTGAGTCTCCTGTCGCAGCCTCTGCACCCGAGTCTCCTGCTACCATGCTGCCTGGTCCCGAGTCTCTTGTTACCATGCTACCAAGTTCCAAGTCTCCAGCCGCTGCCTCCAGTTCAGAGTCTCCAGCCGCTGTCTCTGTTCCAGAGCTACATTTCGTTTCAGAAACCTTGCCACTCTATGTGGTTCAGCCCGAGTTGCCAGACCATGCGGCTCAGCCCGAGTTGCCAGACCATGCGGCTCAGCCCGAGTTGCCAGACCATGCGGCTCAGCCCGAGTTGCCAGACCATGCGGTTCAGCCTGAGTTGCCACTCTATGCGGTTCAGCCCGAGTTACCACTTGGTGCTGGCTGCTCTGTGGCTTCTCCCAGCGCTGTCTGTCCCCATTTTTTTCAAAATGCTGTCTGCCCCCAGGCTTCTCAAAGTGCTGTCTGCCCCCAGGCTTCTCAAAGTGCTGTCTTTCCCGAGGCTTCTCAAAGTGCTGTCTTTCCCGAGGCTTCTCAAAGTGCTGTCTGCCCCCAGGCTTCTCAAAGTGCTGTCTTTCCCGAGGCTTCTCACAGTGCTGTCCCTGCCAAGCCTGGCGCCCAGTTCGGGCCTGCTGCCAAGCCTGTCGCCCAGTCCGGGCCTGCTGCCAAGCCTGTCGCCCAGTCTGGGCCTGCTGCCAAGCCTGTCGCCCAGTTCGGGCCTGCTGCCAAGCCTGTCGCCCAGTCTGGGCCTGCTGCCAAGCCTGTTGCCCAGTCCGGGCCTGCTGCCAGGTCGTCTGCCAAATCCGAGCCATCCGTTACCAAGGGTGCCAAGTCCGAACAGTCACCTTTCTTTGAGGGGCATCCTCCCCAATTTAATACCCTTCTGAGGTTTTTTGCTTCACAGTTCCCCTCCATACCATGCCTTGTTAGCAGCCCTAAGAGACAGGTACTATTCCTAATATACCATTTTAGGGGAGAGGCTTTGGAATGGGCAAACCCATTTATTGAGACGGATCATCCCATCTTATCGGACTTACAGTCCTTTACTGAGGCAGTAATCAACAAGTTTGCAACACCCCCCGCTATGCCATCTTGCGGGGCCTCTGCATTATCAGCAGTACCACCCATCTCACCTGGCCAAGAGATACCTTTGTGCTCCACCCAGTTGGCGCAGGTCCCAACTCCAAGGAAGTCCCGTAAAAGGAGAGGACGTAAAAAGAAAGAAGGTTCTGCAGTGCTTCAACTTCCATTTGGCATGGTCTCCTTTGCCTCTTTGCCCATAGACGAGGACTTTTCTGCCGGGCCCCCTATTCTGGACTATGATTCCGATGAATTCAGACATTTTTGGTAAATTGGGCGACTGGAATCCGCCCTTAAGGGAGGGGGTACTGTGACGATCTGCCTGCAGCTTGCTGCTTTGTATTGGCAGCTCCTGCCTCCAGGACTATTAGACTTTATTATTTGTGTTTCTTTTTATGTGTTGCAGCAGTACCTCTATTCACCAGAGGTGCTGCTATTGTGCCTGCTTCTAGTCCCTGGGAGTTAACCCTGCTGCACTAATTATCCCTGGCACCTGGGTGTTCCCTATGTATACCTGTCTCTCCCAGCATTCATTGCTGGTTATTGATGTTACACTCTGTGTTCACATCCTGTTATTCTTTGTTGTTACTACCTCCTGCTGTGCTCCATTGTTTATGCTGCTTGGGATCTCTACATACATTCTGCTTACCTGTATCATCTGTGAACCTGGTAATTACCTCTGCATTTCCCTGCACTTGCTGCCTGGAATCTTTTCATAACTCCTGTTTACCTGCAACTGCCGTATACCTGGTAATTCTGCAAAGCTCATTATTACATCTTCTGTTCATACTCTTCAGCAAATAAACATTGAATGTTTTTCACCTTATTCGTGGCTCCTTAGCTGTATTCCTGCATTGATACGTGACAATAAGCTGCAATAGGCCTGCGACTGGACACCCCTCTTGGAGCCAAAGATGTCAGATTTGACACTTCTGGGTAACTGGTGTTATATGCAAATAGTGTGCCTGAGCACACCACTTTCGTTCTTGTGGGCTAAGATTATACACTGGATAATGCTCCGCTTATCTGCTCACTTGAAGGGAAGCTTAGGCATCGTACAGCAGACTGCTAGCTGAAGTGTCGGCGTGAGATGAGTGATGGTCTGTGTGTCTCTCTAGCAGTCCCTTCATAGACATACAATTGGGAGGCTTGACGGGAGGACCCTGCACCCATCTGTTAGCTCGAGTGGGGCTAATTATAGGAAGACTATCCTGGGAGGACCAATTACAGATTTGGTATGTGACTGATTGCAGGTTAATGTTGCACATTAGTATCCGCGGCAAGTTACTTAGTCGCCACTCCGGATGTGTGCTTGTTGTCTCAATATAAAGCTAACAATGACAGAGGGCCTGAGTCAGTAAGGGACGTATGTCCATTTTCTGCGCATACCATACGTTTTGTACGCATGCTCAGCAGTCGAGCGAACACACTTGTCTGAACGCGAAAGCTATACGGGTGCAAATACAATTGCCATTTACGACGACCTGCGACTTTGGGGCATGAACAGGGTGGTAACAGGGCGTGGTGCCGTAGTCAATTCACATTGAGGGCATTCCCGTGTACCAACGTCAAAGTTGGACTTTGACGTCTGTACAATGCTTGCGATTCAATAAATTGGCAGCATTCCCACCTGAGGGGACCAAGGCTACATGAGTCCCATCTACTGCCCCTATGACGTGTGAGAAACCGGCTATATGGGAAAACTGCCGTTTGATCTGCACATTGCCTGAGCCACGACAGGAACGCCCCCAGAACAACCTTAAGCACACGACTGAAGGACTTCTGGGACATCCCTGAAGTGACTCCCACAGTGGTCTGAAAAGACCCTGTGGTGCAAAAGTGCAATGCCAACAGTTTGGTCAATGGCGGTATTGCTGTTGGGATTTTGCGCTTTGGCTCCAGGTCACTCTGCACAATGCACAGGGTGTCCAGGATGACACGAGGCAGGAGCCGATAACGACACACCACCTCAGCATCAGACATTCCAAAGAGGCTGACACGTGGCCTGAAGACTAGCTCCCTGGGCCGGCAACGATGGACTACTTGCTGATTTTGGAGGCGTTGAGGCTGGTTGCCCTCCTATGTTGCCACATGTGTCTCGGCCATTTCTAAGAAACGCTATATTTGAAAGGATGTTAATAAAAAAAATAAAAAAAAATCACCTCATCGTTTTGGAAATGTACATTTACAATATACTTACACTGACAAGTTGGTTGGCGGCCAAACTCATAATGGGGCTGAAAAAAATATATATATTTTTGCACGAAACAGAGAACATAAATTTGCCATTGTGACACAAGAGTAGGCATTGAACAAAGCAAGAAAAAACCAAAAAAAAAAACCCAAAAGGGGACACATACAGAGGGATAAGAAATTATTCTTTCTCCTTATATGCTATGTCAGGTTGCAGACCCAGGCCCATGTTACTTACCTCAAAATCAACCAATAAAATCTGATTCCCGACAGCAAGAACTTTGTACATGCATAAATTGTCAGGGCCATCGCATGCAGTGTAAGTTTTATAGTGGTACCGATGCTTTCTCTTGTGTAGGCGCCAGAGAGCCAGGCCCTCCTATTGGCTGAAAAATAATTGACAGGCGAGTCAGCCATCTTACTAATGGTTCCGCGCATGACGTTGTCACGAGCTGCGGCGGCCTTGGGCACCGCCGCGACTCAGTTCCTGCCTCTTCTGACGTCCTGGCCGTCGCTATGACGACCGGGACGTCACTTCCGGAAATTCGGCAGGACAACGGACGGACGCCGAGAAATGTGCCTAGGCGCTTTGGGCGCAACAAATAGCTGGGCACATGCGCGGACTAGCTCAGCCTTTAGGCTATTAATCAGGCAAGGGCTGTGAGTGGTTTCAGAGCTAGGCTCTGATTGGCTAGCAGTAGTATTTAGGGCAGTGAGGACTGAGCCTCACTGCCGGTTATAGTGTCCTGTTTACAGTTCTGCTGCCTGCTTATTCTCTCTGTGCTTGGTGTTAAACCTATGATAGACTTCCCGTGTATGACCCTCGCTTGTTCCTGGACCCTGGACCTTGAACCTACGCTTCTGACCCTGACCATTTGCCTGAAAACTGGATTCTGCTCCTCCGCCAGTGCCCCTGACCTTTCGCCTGTCCCTGGATTCCGAACCTGTGCTTGTGACCTCTGACCTTATTCTGTACATTACGCTGTCGGCTAACAGCATCTAATCTGCCTGAACCCAAACGCTTCTGTCCCCCAATCACTCCATCACTGGGTTCTCCCTAGCCAGTATACGATTCTCGACCCTCCGTCAGCCTGCGGCCAAGTCTGTCCCCACCACTAGGGGCTCCAGCGAACACCAGGCTTTCGGAGTAGACTCCGAGTTTTATTATGCTGGCTAGGGAGTTCCTAACATTATAACCGGCCGTGAAGATTGGTGTTATACTGCCATGGACAACAGCGACTCGAATCTTTCTCCGGGCCAGATCCTGGCCAACCAGATCCAGGCGATTTCTCAAGCCGTACAGCGCTTTTCCCAGCATTTGGCAGCTCAAGAAGAGGCTTCCAGAACCCTGCAGCTTCAGCAAGCCCCCACTGGCGTTACACCAGAGCCCAAAATGAACATGCCTGACCGGTTCTCTGGAAGCAGGTCAGCTTTCCGCAACTTCAAAGAGAGTTGCAGGTTGTACTTCCGCCTGAGACCACGCTCCTCTGGCTCTGAACAGCAAAAGGTAGGGATTGTTATCTCTCTACTTCAGGGCGACCCTCAGTCTTGGGCCTTCTCCCTTCCTTCAACCAGTCCAGCCTTGCAGACCGTGGATGCCTTCTTCCAGGCCCTGGGGTTACTATACGATGACCCAGACAGGGAGTCTCATCTCCGGGCGTTAAGGCAAGGACGTCGTTCCGCTGAAGAATATTGTGCGGAATTCCGGCAATGGTCCACCGGCACTGCGGAGTCAATTCCGCTTGGGTCTCACCGAGCAAATTAAGGACTCCTTAGTTTAGTATCCAGTACCTGTCTCGCTTGAAGATTTGATGCAGCTTGTCATTAAAATTGACAGTCGAATTAAAGAGAGGAAAACTGAACGGGAGTCATGAATACCTCCTGGCGCACCACCCAGTTCTAGTGTTAGTTTGCCGGATTCCCCGGAACCCATGCAGTTGGGTGCTTATCGCTTGCCTCCGGAGGAACGCTCCAGAAGACGCTCACTAGGTCTTTGCTTATATTATGGCGAACCCGGTCACCTAGTTCGTTCCTGTCCTAACAAGGCGAGAAACGCCAAAGCCTAAGCGCTGGCGAAGAGGTGCGCTTAGGTCTTCAGATTGTCTCTTCGGAAAACACTTTGTTGGTCCCTGGACGTCTAGTCTTCCATGACAAATCCGCGGATGTGACAGCTTTCCTCGATAGCGGTGCAGCAGGGAATTTCTGGACATCCATTTGGCTAAGACGCTCAAGATTCTGGATATCAAGTTGGGATCAAGCATTACCACCTGCGGTTTGGATGGTAACCCCTTGCCTGGGGGTAGAATACTCGCAACGACTCCGATGGTTCGGTTGTTTGTAGGAGCCCTCCATGCGGAGGAGCTCTCTTTCTTCCTAATAGCCTGTCCCTCTGCTCCATTGATTCTGGGGTATCCTTGGCTTCGCAGCTATAATCCTCTTATTGATTGGAAAAGAGGGGAAATGATCAGTTGGAGCCCAGAATGTTCCGCTTCTTGCCTGACTCTACCACTTAGAGCTCTCCAGCCTAGTCCAGTTTTACTGCCTGCACCCTATCAGGACTTTGGTGACGTATTCTGCAAAAGCAAAGCTGATTCACTTCCACCACATCGGGAATATGACTGTGCGATTAATCTAGTACCAGGTTCCAAGTTGCCCAAAGGGCGTCTGTATTTCTTATCCATCCCTGAGACTCAGGCCATGGAGCAATATGTGAAGAAAAACTTGAAGAAAGGATTCATTCGCCCCTCAATCTTCCCTAGGAGCAGGTTGCTTTTTCGTTTCTAAAAAAGATGGCAGCCTTAGGCCTTGCATCGATTTCCGTGGTCTGAATAACATCACTATTAAGAACACGTATCCTTTACCGTTGATTTCTGTTCTGTTCGACCAGCTTAAAGCAGCCACTATATTCTCAAAGATTGACCTCCGAGGGGCCTACAATCTTATCCGAATCAATAAAGGGATGAGTGGAAGACTGCCTTTAACACTCAGTCGGGACATTATGAGTATCTCGTAATGCCATTCGGTTTATGCAACGCTGCGGCAGTCTTTCAGGACCTAATCAATGATGTATTACGGGAGTTCCTTGGAAAAACAGTCGTTGTTTATCTGGATGACATTTTAATCTATTCCGAGTCCTTATCTCAGCATCGTCAGCATGTCCGCCAGGTTCTATTGAAATTGCGGGAACATCACCTGTACGCAAAACGGGAGAAATGTGAATTCGAGGTGTCCACAGTGGCCTTCCTGGGGTACATCATCTCCTCATCAGGATTCGCAATGGATCCTGCTAAAGTCCAGGCAATACAAGATTAGGTCCTCCCTACTAACCTGAAGGCGATCCAAAGATTCCTTGGATTCGCCAATTATTATCGAAGGTTTATCAGCTCATTTTCCTCTTTGGTGGCTCCTATCACCGCTCTCCCCCGAAAAGGAGCTAACCCAGCTGAGTGGCCCCCAGAAGTATTAGCAAGTTTTTCAGCTCTCAAAGCTGAATTCATCTCTCCACCAGTTCTTAGACACCCTGAACCAGAACTTCCGTTCATTGTGGAGGTGGACGCCTCGGATGTTGGTGGTGGTGCCATTCTCGCACAGAAAGACCCACAGAGTAAAAAATTACATCCTTGTGCTTTCCTCTTTAGAAAATTTTCACCTGCTGAAATAAATTACGATGTCAGAAACCGTGAATTGCTGGCCATTAAGTGGGCATTGGAGGAATGGCGACATTAGTTAGAGGGAGCTGCACATACTATTACTATCTTCACTGACCATAAAAATCTCCAATATATTCAGACCGCAAAAACTCGGAATCCCAGGCAGGCCCGCTGGGCCCTGTTCTTCACCAGATTTAGGTTTATCATCACATTTCGCCCAGGATCGAAAAACACTAAAGCCGATTCTTTGCCTCGAAGTTTTATGGCACGTCATCCTTAGCCTCCTGACCCGCTGCCTATTGTTCCCTTGACCTCTATTCATCTTGGACTAACCCAGGATCTGGGAGCCACTATTAGACAGTTCCAGAAAATTGCTCCAGTTCAGACTCCGGCGAACAAATTATTTGTTCCGATTTACTTAAGGAAATCCGTCCTCATGGAGAGTCACAACAACCGTTCAGCGGGTCATCCTGGAATTCGTAAGACTGTTGAAATTCTTTCCCGTTGGCTTTGGTGGCCCACTTTATTTGCTGACGTGGAGGCTTATGTCCGTGCTTGCCCTGAATGTGCCCAAAATAAATCTGCTAGAAACTGTCCTCCTGGTCTACTGTTACCCTTGCCTACTCCCAGCAGGCCTTGGACCCATCTTTCCATGGATTTTATTGTTGACCTTCCAGTATCCACGGGTCCTAACACCATTTGGGTAGTCGTGGACCGATTCAGTAAGATGGCGCATTTCATTTCCTTACCCAAACTACCTGATGCCAGGACCTTGGCCACCTTGATCCTTACACATGTCTTCCGTCTCCACGGTCTTCCAGAAGACATCGTCTCGGATCGAGGGTCCCAGTTTATTGCACAATTTTGAAGATCCTTTTGTAATTCCATTGGAATCAGTATCAGTCTGTCCTCGGCTTATCACCCCCAGTCGAATGGTCAGATGGAAAGAACCAACCAGTCCTTGGAACAGTTCTTACGTATATATGTCTCCAAGTTTCATGATAATTGGTCATCTCTGTTGCCCTGGGTAGAATTAGCCTATAACAATTCTCGCCATTCCGCTACACACACATCCCCATTCTTCTGTAACCTCGGGTTTCACCCAAAATCTAATACTTTTGCTTCTACTGTTCCCAGTGGTGATTCCGGAACACCAGCTTTTACTGCCAGGTTGAGGCCTGTTTGGAGAAGGGTGCACTCTGCACTAGGTCAAGCCTTCCAAAAATCCAAAGCCTTTGCTGACCGCCATCGTGCTCCATGTTCGTTGAAGGTGGGGAATCGAGTCTGGTTGTCTACACGAAACATCAAATTAAGACAACCCTGCAAGAAGTTGGGCCCCCGATACATTGGACCATTTACCATTGTAAAACGGATAAATCCAGTAGCATTCAGGCTTAAGCTACCACCTTCTTTAAAAATACCGTCTACATTCCATTGTTCTCTTCTAAAGAAAGCCATTGCTCCCAGCAAATTCAGTCAGCCTTCCTCTAACAGGCCCCGGCCTCTGATTGTGAACGGAGACCACAAATACATTGTCGAAAGAATCCTTGACTCAAGGAAGGTTCAAGGCCAAGTTCAAATCCTTGTACATTGGAAGGGTTATGGCCCTGACAAGCGATGTTGGATACCACAGAGGCGTCTTCACGCTGGGAGACTCATTAAATAATTTTTCAAGAAGTTTCCCACAAAGCCTGGATGTCGGGGGTTCCTTGACCCCTTCTCAAGGGGGGGGGTACTGTCACGAGCTGCAGTGGCCTCGGGCACCACCGCGACTCAGTTCCTGCCTTTTCTGGCGTCCTGGCCGTCGCTATGATGACCGGGACGTCACTTCCGGAAATGCGGCCCGACCGTTGCCAGGGAATTGTGCCTAGGCGCTCTGGGCGCAACAAATAGCTGGGCGCATGCACGGACTAGCGCAGCCTGTGGGATATTAATCAGGCAAGGGCTGTGAGTGATTTCAGAGCTAGTCTCTGATTGGCTAGCAGTAGTATTTAGGGCAGTGAGGGCTGCTGGTTATAGTGTCCTGTTTACAGTTCTGCTGCCTGCTTGTTCTCTCTGTGCTTGGTGTTAAACCTATGATAGACTTCCCGTGTATGACCCTCGCTTGTTCCTGGACCTTGAACCTACGCTTCTGACCCTGACCATTTGCCTTAAAACCAGATTCTGCTCCTCCGCCAGTGCCCCTGACCTTTCGCCTGTCCCTGGATTCCGAAACTGTGCTTGTGACCTCTGACCTTGGTTTACTCTGTACATTACACTGTCGGCTGCCAGCATCTACTCTGCCTAAACCCCACGCTGCTCTCCGCCAATCACTCCATCCCTGGGTTCTCCTTAGCCGGTATACGATTCTCCGTCAGCCTGCGGCCAAGTCTGTCCCCACCACTAGGGGCTCCAGCGAACACCAGGCTGTCGGAGTAGACTCCGAGTTTTATTGTGCCGGCTAGGGAGTTCCTAACAGACGTGCAGACGCACCGAAGTGCACTGAGAACCAATAGGCAAGCAGGATATTAAAGTGTCATTTTCAAGAGCAAATGAGAGCTGCGACATTCTCACGTATCGAACTGCGGGTCCTTACAGCAACGCTGGACCGTTGTTTTGAACCCACAGGTCGGTATGTGAGTAATGAGTAGAAACTCAATTGCTATCAAGCCGTACGCAGGCGTCTGCGCTTGCAATTGGGAAGGCGCCGATCGATCGCCCAATTGCAGCGCAGATGGAGCGATTTGCGGAGACGGCAGCCCAACCTCCTTGCAGAATTAAGGGCCAAAATACATGCTCGGAAGTCTGGGCAAAACACAATATAATATGCCAATGGCTCAGTACACATAAAATATGGAGACATATTTGCAAAGGCCACTTTTGTGTCCATTACCACAATAATTAATAATATCATCATTATTATTATTATTATATATACTTTCTACTGCTTATTATGGTTATTTTGTTTCAAACGTTAAACATTTTATTTATTTGACATGACTGGCATTTACCATTGAAAGCTACCATTAGCTGCATGTTTGTGTATGTTGAAGAAAATAAAAAATTAAAAGTAAGATAACACATCATTCTCTCCAACAGGACGCCAAACGCAGCTCCAGACACCACCGCCTCAATTACCAATAGGTGGTCCCACAGGAGGCGGCAGTGGTGGAGGCGGCAGTGGAAAAGGAAGAGCCACAGGAGGAGTCAGTGGTGGCGGAGGAGTCGGCAGTTGGGAAAGACCTTGGCACTTCACCACTACTCTTCCAGTACCAGCATGAAGTCTGTTCTCAGCAGCCAAAGGTGCAGGTTGAAGAAAGTAAGTCCATGGTAATTTTCATATAGTTGAGTTTGGACTTTTTTTGTTTTTACGAGATAGACGTAGGACATGAGAAACAGTTTTCCCTGCCCCTCAACTTCTTGTCTTGTGTGCAGCTGGCTGTTTTAAAAAATGCACCCTAGAGCATGAGACTCTGCGTGCCAACATTTTCAAGGAGGAAAATGTATAAAAAAAAAAACAACACACAATTATACTATATACTTTGTATTACTTCTTCATTCAACAGAATTAAAACAAAGGGGCCAGTTTTTGGGTAACATCCCATTTCTACACTATACCGAGCTTGAAAAATGCATACACATATGTACAGGAACCTAGACCTAGCATTTCACCACATGAATGTATTAAGAGTGCATTAGCTAAATTGTTGTCTTTCGTTTTTTTGCAGCAGATGAGGAGTTGATGGGTCCCACCAGACCACACAGTCAGAGGCTGCTGATAGAGCTTCAAAAAGAAGAAAAGAAATATAAAAAATATAAAGAAAAAGCAAAAAAAAGTAAAAAAAATTGAAATATCTAAAAAATATCTTGGATAAATTTTATTGAGTTTTAAAATGTTACATGTTTTATATTGTTTTAGTTTGTATATAAAAATTGTTTAGTTAAAAGAAAAACTGGTGCGTGTGTGATTTGATTTACCAATTTTTATTATTATCATTATAAATTTAAGTAACGCTGTTGGTTAAAAGGCAACGGAGAAGAGGCCAAGCACGGTACAATAGGGTCACACCTCACATCCGGTTTATAATGTAATAAGCCAAAGATACATATCAGTTATATCATTTTCACCAAACATGCAACATTATAGGTTCTGTTTTCTTTACCATGCCATCAGAGCACTTCTGCAGTTTAGTGTTTATGATATTCCCCCATAGCCTGAGCTACCATAGAAGCAGGGGGTGTAGCTGTTACAGGGCCCACAGCTGGTGGGGGCCTACCTCCCCTGTATGCATATGAATTTATCACCATTAGGGGATAATGATCATGCCCCCTCAATGGTCCATCGTGTACATGGGGACATTAATGCCAGGCTTAGTGGCAAAGTTTGCCAATTGTAGAAAAAACAACCAGGGCAATAGGCATACTGACACTTTGGGATTCACAGAGACCATTGGTGGTATAGGTAAACAAAGTAGCATAACAAGGGGAATAGATATTTTACTGTTAATTACAACCAGCACTATATACCAAACAAGGGTAGTTGTTAAAACATGAATCAACACTTGAGAGATACACCAAAGGATGCAACTATGGCAATAAAAAGCATAGCGTTCGCTTCTGCAAGTAATGCAGAACATACTACTATTTGCTGGCGTGCACGGCCGTAAACAGGTACGATAGGAACATTTGCACCAGAAGTCATTAAGCTGCGTATGTGACATTACGCGTATTGTTGACTTCGGGCGTTCGCAACCACTAGATACGTGCATTAGTGCACGTACATGCGCTGCGCTTAGTATGCGTGCCTTAATGACTCAGATCCAGAGTGGGTAAATTATTGATGAAATTCCAATTCTGACATTAAATAGAGCTATATTCTACAAATCCTCCACAAGGTGGCAGTAGCTGTTTAAGCTCTATTGAGAGAGTACACAAGTCAAAGTGGCACTTAGACAGGGGTGCACGCAGGCGGGGTTTCTGGTCCTCCGCGAAGAACAGTGTCCCTATATAGCGGCATTGTACTATACAGCATCCGTGGTGCTGTCAAAGAAGCGTCCACGGCGGTGCTGTTTTGTAGTACAATACAGCACCGCCGCGGACACTTCTTTGACAGCGCCGCGGCTGCTGTTCAGTGCAGTGCCGCCGAAATGGAGCTGCTGCGCATGCGCGGCCGCATGTGCAGCAGCTCTCTCTTTTGGCGTGCGCCCCTGTTAGAGAACAAATTAAGCCTTCAATGGCAGAAGTGGAATTGAAGTTGACAATTGAAATTAGGGCGGCGCAACATTTTACATGCGTATGGTCACACAATTGGGGGCGTGGAAATGCGCTGTTGGGGGCGTAGCTAGCACAATAAAATCACTAGGACCTGAATTCCCCGGAGCGTGACATTTGTCCAAGCACTCCTGACTTTCAGGACATCTAGCACCCTTGTGTAGTATAGGAAGAATGCAGTGTGTACAGAAAGAGCTCAGTCTTGCCACATGTGGCTGCTGGTTTCTTTAGTTGCGGCTTGTCTGGATCCTGGAATGTTGGAGAAAATTACAGCCAGCCCCACCGTTAAATTAATAACATCCATGATTAATAATTAGACCTTCCTCCAGCCCCAACATTAAAATAGTATTCCCATTACCCCGCAAACAAAATAGCAGCCATTAATTAGCCACCATCTACCTCACACACACTACATTGGCAAAAGCTCCGTGCCATCACACACACATTACTGTGCCCCTTTATCATCACCATGCTATGCCCCCTTATGATCACATTGCGCCCTCCCTGCTGCCTTTGCCCCTTTTTTTTTAACCCCCTGTGCCATGCTGCTATTTTGTTCCTCCTTTCTTTAACCCCCTGTGCCTCTCTGCATTTCTCCTTCCTTTCTTTAACCGCCTGTGCCATGCTGCTATTGTCCCTCCTTTCTTTAACCTCCATTGCCTCTCTGCATTTCTCCTTCCTTTCTTAAACCCCCTGTGCCATGCTGCTTGTCTTGTCCCTCTTTTCTTTAACCCCTCTGTGCCATGCTGCTTGTCCCTCGTTTTTTAACCCCCTGTGCCTCTCTGAATTTCTCCTTCCTTTCTTTAACCCCTCTGTGCCATGCTGCTTGTCCCTCATTTTTTAACCTCTCTGTGTCATGCTGCCCCCCGTTTTTTAACCCCCCCCTGTTTTCCTCCCTTCACTTCTCTCTTCTTTCTTGTCTTCTCTGCTGCTCTGTGCTCCATTGCTCCAGACTGACTGAATGCTGGGCGTGACATGATGATGTCACACCCGGCATTCAGTCAGTCTGGAGCAATGGAGCACAGAGCAGCATAGAGGAGGGCCGCCGCCGCAATCACGTGAGTATGGTTTTTTTTTTAACTACCCTGCACCCCCCACCAACGACCGAGCCCCCCCCCCCCAAGGAAAAAAATAAATAAATATATAATCGTGAGGGCCCGGGCGGGGACCCCTGACATGCCCGGGCCCTCGCGCTGACGATTTTTTTTTCAAAACTAATTTTTTATATATATATATATTTATTTTATTTTTTTTATTAGTACCTGCTCCCCCCCCCTCTCGGCGGCCCTGGTCAGCTTATATGGTGCATATATCTGGGAAGTTGCAGTGTTGTACTCACAGAGAACGCTTCTGCCCCAAAAATCCGTGGGTCTCTGACTCAAACCAACAGCTGCACCAAACAGAGAGACCCTCTGCAGTGAGCGTGCAGCGACAGGCAGCAGCGGCCTCACCCGGGCTCCACCAGATCAAGGTACTCTCCAGAAGTCTGTCTCTTTTACGCCGCGCCAGTCAGGAGATCAGTTTACCACCTGCAGATGTAGTCAGCGCTGAGCTGCATCCAAGACGCTGCAGCCGGTCCGTCTACTCGGCAGTCAGGTAATTAGGCCAATTTCACGCCAAAACTTCCTCTCGGTATGTATTGATGCAAGCCTCATTATGAGGAGTGTATTTCCAGTCTCTGTTACATAGACGAACTGATACTTTCATCTATCCAAGCCTCTTTTTGATGTATAAACTTCCGATAGACGTACTTCTGGTCCTGGCGAAACACAGATGTAACATAGTTGGGATTGGGTAATGTGGATATAAAAACAACGCTTGATATGAAGTGATATACTTTGCCTTGATAAAAGGCTCCAGTAAGGAGTAGAAACGCATCTGCAGTTTACTACAAGACCCGTTTTTCAACCAGCATCATGAGTAGGAGGAAGACCTGCAGCTACAACTTGAATGTATTTCTTACATGCCAGTGAGACCTATACTTCTGGTATGGGTATTATACTTATTTATTATGAATTTTATTCATGTTTTTATGTCAATATACATTTTATGGAATACAGTGGTAATGCACTGGAAAGTTTTATATTCCCTTTTTTCCATACATCCATCCTGGTGAGAATGGAGTCTCCAGAGAAGTTTACATTGAAATAGAGTACAAGTGGGTGTCAAAATACAATGCAAGTATTCAAGATTCTATTTTGTAAGCATATAAATTGAAACACAAGACTGCATATCTACGACACGGATTGAAGAGTGATCTTATTTCTTCACTATCCTCTTGGGAACCTTGTTGCCTTTTGTTTACAGTGAAGGGTACAAAGTTGTACAAATATACTGCACCATATTAGTTTTTGATTTTTTTTTCCATGTATTGGTCGTGTGAATGACCATAAGAAGATTTTTGCCATCCTGTTCATGTGGATGTCTATGAGCGCCTTTGTACGTATAATCCTGTATACATATTTAGATGGTGTATGCAGGGCTTGTTTTAAGCCCAAGGTAAACTCTCAACGGCATGAGCTGCCAAAATACACATCCGGCCATATTGGCCGCCAGGCCACACCCCCTATGTGCCTGTTTTCCGTAGCTACACCAGGATCTACAGCATATCTGTTATTGCTATAGGATCTCCAATATTTGCCAGCCCCTTCCTTCCAGATCTAGCAGCACCCTGTCAGAGACATTTTGGTGCAACTAACTTTAGAAATTGTATTTTTAGTATTAACTGGGAAAAAAATAACTATAAAATATCTAAAACAATTATATCACAAAAGAGAAACAAAGAAATACCAGGGCCTCTCATTGATGTAATTGAAACTGTGAAGATACCGGGTTTATCTGGCCCAGTGCTACCCAGTACCTTCTAGGATTCGTATGGTCACTCAGGCAAAATGCAGTTATAAAAATACAACAGTATATTTATTGTTATACAAACAACACTAGAATATTATATACACACAGTAAATAAATGCCAGTCAGATTTACCACATCATCTGTCCCTTACCCCAATAACTTAAGGAGATATAGTCACCTGCTGTCCAGACTTCATGACCCATGGATCCCTCTCAGCTGCATATATAGACTTGAGTTAGAAAACGACAATTCAAAACTCCATCTTGCACCTTCCTGAATGAAATCCAAGCATGAGCACCCCTCCCCCTTGGAGTTGTTCCTTATATATCACAGGTCTAATTTCCACAGTCTTTCCCCTCCCTGGGCAAACCCCTGCGTCTATTCTACTTAACCATTGGTCAGTGCTGGACTAAAGGGGGGGGGGGGGGGTTGGACAGGGGAGTGAAGATGAGCTGTCCTTTCAGAGAACCTCCCCTGTTAGATGGCCTGTCTTGACTAGCCTGGTGAGAACAATGGACACTAATTAGTTTTCCTACTCAGGCACATGGCAACCTGATCCCTACCCATAATCCCCCTGGCTTTACTTTAAATACAATGAATAGCAACCTTACTTCAAGTTATCAATATACAATAAACAATATACATATGTACACTGAACTACAATGTCCCCTTAGCCACATGTTATTGGACAATGCAGTTATAGTCTGGTGAGCTGGGGAAACAAAAGAAGGCTATAAAAAGTATTTGCTATAATTCACATATCACACTCGTTTTGTCACATTCCTCCCCTACTTTTTTTTAGCCCTTGTTTCCCAGTGGCTCCCTAGCCCCAAGTAATCATTTCTTACAAGTCCAAAGTTTCTGGCCTGCTGTGGTTTCTCCTGGGTCTGATGGTAAGGTAGATAGCAGTACACAGTTCCTCTTTCTCCCACCAGGGTCCCATGGCTGCAGGCATATCTTCCCACCCAGCTGGAGTGGGGGTTTATGCTGTCCTGTGTCATAAGATGAGTCAACAATAAAACTGGGCCACTCCGGTGCACACATCCATGGTAGGAGAGTTGTAGTCCACCATCCCTTGGGTGCCTTGTCCACCCTTAATTGCCCAACTGAAAATAGTCCCTTGGCCTGTCCTTTGTTTCTGGAGGCCATGCTCCCCTCCCCCACATATCCGAGGGAAAACTGCCAAGTGGCAGGAAAACTTTCTGGCACCTTGTCCGTTTGTTTCTGGCAAAGATCCAATCCCCCCTCCCCCAAACACTCAAGAGACAACTGCCCAGTGGCAGGCAAGCGTGGGGGCTCCATTAATTCTTTGCTTATGGGGAATCCTCTGTCCCCCTCCCAAACCACATGTGGGTGCCCCTGTAAGTATGTTGGTGTGCATCTCCCCTCCCCTGCTACCACATCCAACTGTTGCACTACTTCCCTCTCCTCTGGCGCATCGGGGTAGTGTGAATCCTCATTGGACACAGACTTGTCCTCCTGGCAGCAAAACAAAGTGGATGGTCCAGTGCAGGCCTCTGGTATTGGGTCCTGGATTCCCAGATTTGGAGCTGGAGTGCGATGCATCAAAGCTGGTGGGGCTGGTGAATCTTGCTGTACTGGTGCCCTCTCAGACACCCACTCAGTCAACATCTCCTCATCTGCCAATTCTGCATAGGGGAAGGCATAAGTGTAATTTTCCCAGGGCCCCATGGTAGTGGCCTCTGACATGACAATTCCTTTATCCTCTCCCATTAATTCTGTCCTACAGTCTGTAAACATGATTTCTGCTGAGATCATATGTTGCGCAAGTTTATGATTCTCTTCTGTCACAATTGGGTAAAGCTGTACATCACTTGCCCCGGAGAGCACACATGCGGTATCCTGCGTTACTTCATTAAACAAATTCTTTTCAGGCACAACAGGGATGGATAACTGGTCTTTTCTGTAATTCTGTTCTAACTCAGACACAGTCTCAGGTTCCAATAACACTGGCAAATTATCAGAAGATGCTACTACATGGTACTTACTTGGTAGCTCTTTTCCATCCAAGTCACCAAATGGGAGAATTTCTCCTAATCCTTTCTGAGTAGTCAGAGGTACAACATCCTCACCAAGCAGTTCTTCTCCAGTCTCCCCCAAGATAGTAGCTTGGGCAACTGTATTTAATCCACTGGGATGGACCTCCCCCTGATTAACAGACTGAGCAGCCATCTTTTTAGAGTGTGATAAAAGATATTCCAATTGGCATTTTTCAGTATTCACTCGATAACACTGATCCTGCCACATTTCAGTGTCCGTAAATCCTTGCCGCCATACCTCATCCTCTGCTTCTTCAAAACTCTGTTGCAGACATTGCATTTGTTCCCAGAGAGGTATGTGGGGACCTAAAGTGAGCATCCATTTTCTATAAACACTAAAGGCATTGATGGGATTCTCCTGATCTTTTAACAAACGTTTCAGGATATCCATGTGTGTGCTGTACAGGTAAGGTACACCCCGGATCTGGCATTCCACTATCAGCTCCTCCATACTCATTGTCTCTAGTGGATCTGTAGAATCTGCTAATGGGACAGATTCTATTAATACATTTGCAGGGGATTCATCAGGCATGTCCCTGTGCTGTAATAGTCCATTTACGTCTTGTTTGTACTGCTGATTATTGTTGTATCTGGATTCTCCCTTGGCCAGATTCTGCATAGTACAAATAACTTCATGTGTAAAATCATCCCATGCTGGTTCATCCCGAAAATTACAGGCACTTGCCTCCTCTTTCAACATTAGGAACACATCCAACAGGTTCTCCAATTTCTCCTGTAGACTGGCTCCTTCCCACATAATAATCTTTGGGCACTCCTCATCCCAATAATCCAAAATGTGCTGCATTGTGGTGGGGTGGTGCAACACATCCATATCCCCATCCTGCAGACACTGCCACAGTCCTTCATCCCAGTACGCCTTTCTCCTGGGTGTACTGGACTGCTTCATCCCTTCCTTTGGGAACTTTTGCAACACTGGGCTGTGACCTGCTCTCTTGTTCCTAGAGCTCACACCCATTTTACTTCCAGGGATCACCTCACTGTGATTTCCTCTCTTTGAGACACGGTTCCATCTTCCGCTCTCCTCTGGCGGGGTGCGCTTCCCCTTATCAAATCGGCACTTAGACGGCATCTTCCCTCGCCTAAAGCCCACAACGCTTTTCGTGACACTTTCTACCTTAAAGCCTTTAGGAGTAAGTTCAGGATAATGTGGTAACTGGTTTCTAGTGCTAACTGCTTTGCAGAGCCCTGGAATGTATCACGATACAGTTCCCCTGCAGCTCTACCCAGATAGGACCTGGGACTGAGTGACCCCACTGCTTGCCACCAAAAATGTGAAGATACCGGGTTTATCTGGCCCAGTGCTACCCAGTACCTTCTAGGATTCGTATGGTCACTCAGGCAAAATGCAGTTATAAAAATACAACAGTATATTTATTGTTATACAAACAACACTAGAATATTATATACACACAGTAAATAAATGCCAGTCAGATTTACCACATCATCTGTCCCTTACCCCAATAACTTAAGGAGATATAGTCACCTGCTGTCCAGACTTCATGACCCATGGATCCCTCTCAGCTGCATATATAGACTTGAGTTAGAAAACGACAATTCAAAACTCCATCTTGCACCTTCCTGAATGAAATCCAAGCATGGGCACCCCTCCCCCCTGGAGTTGTTCCTTATATATCACAGGTCTAATTTCCACAGTCTTTCCCCTCCCTGGGCAAACCCCTGCGTCTATTCTACTTAACCATTGGTCAGTGCTGGACTAAAGGGGGGGGGGGGTTGGACAGGGGAGTGAAGATGAGCTGTCCTTTCAGAGAACCTCCCCTGTTAGATGGCCTGTCTTGACTAGCCTGGTGAGAACAATGGACACTAATTAGTTTTCCTACTCAGGCACATGGCAACCTGATCCCTACCCATAATCCCCCTGGCTTTACTTTAAATACAATGAATAGCAACCTTACTTCAAGTTATCAATATACAATAAACAATATACATATGTACACTGAACTACAATGTCCCCTTAGCCACATGTTATTGGACAATGCAGTTATAGTCTGGTGAGCTGGGGAAACAAAAGAAGGCTATAAAAAGTATTTGCTATAATTCACATATCACACTCGTTTTGTCACAGAAACAATAAGATATATACACATACATTCGAAAATAAGGATTTTTGTTTTTAAAAAAATCAGGTATGTTTTTATAAATTTTCATGCATAATAAAAAAGTTGTGTTATAGTCCCTGAATTGCAAAATTGTCCCCGGGTTTCTCAGCTTGTAATCCTGGAGTCCTGTGCCTACGGTCATCCTAGTGTGCCTGGTCTCCAGCGTCACCAGCTTCCTGGTTTTCCTGCATCCTGTACCTGCAGTTATGCTTTTGAGCCTGGTATCCAGCGTCTCCAGTTTTGTAGCTAAACCTGGTAATCCTCATATCCAGTAACTGCAGATTTCCTATTGTACCTGGTATCCAATAACTCCTGCTACTCAGCTAAATGTGATAATCCTGGTTTCATGTTCCTGCTGTTCCTATGGACTTGTGCTAGCTGCTTTACTATTGACTGCATTGAATCCATTAAGTACTCTCCGTGGTATTCATACAGACTAGAACCACAATGATACTTATACTGTAATGAAGAAATCTCCTGGCAACATATTAAAATTTACATTGTGAACAAAGATGAATTCAACTGAATACTGAATAGAGAAATAGGGTCATCCGGTAGTATTACCAGTGTAACAATGCAAGTAGGTATACAATATCTGTGTACACTTTTTGTATTGTTTCAATACAATATCAATAAAGTGCATTTAAGCCAGGCATTGTATATCAGGGTGCCCTGACCAGGCCTGCGGTACCTGACATATACATCACTGTGACCCCAAATTGTGACCTGTTTTGCTAATTACACCACTATGTTAGTTAAGGGATAACAACTTATAATGGGCCAAAGGGAATAATATATAATGCCCCATTAGTATTACAAGTAGAAGTATGTAGCAGGGAGATAAGGTCCATGATGCTCCAGGACCAGGTGACTTTTATTCACTGTTCAGCGTCCCTTGAAATAATAACAAAAATCCCCCTTAACTTACCTTTTAATCGGCTTGTTCTCCTGTCCTCTTCTCTTCTTTTCTCCAATTCTGTGCTGCTGATTGTTCTTCTCGCGCGGGTGACTCCTCTGTGCTGCGCGCCGCAATGGATGTTGGGCGTGATGACATCACGCCCGACATTTACTACGAGCACCGCACGGAGGAGGAGACAAGGGAGGGAGCCGGAGTACCAGCTGACGTGACCGCAAGGTAAGTATTTTCTTTTCTTTGCAGGATTTTTATTTCCATTAACAGTGCTGCCCCCTTGCCACAACCAAAACTCCTTCTGGGCCACATTTACAGGCGGGCTGGGCCGCGGGTTGGACAACCCTGGTATATATGAAAGAACAATAATCCATATGGTGAAGTATGGACAGGCAAAATTTATTACAATAAAAATAGTAGCACTCACATTCAGAAGATAACAGCAAACAGTGAGAGCGATAACAGCATCAATGGCAAACAGCAATTAGTCCTCAACGTGTTTTATCTCAATTAGAGACTTCCTCAGGAGTGTCATATAGTATGTGCAGCTTTCAAGCTGCTTTAAATAGTATATCAGTGATCGGGAACCCCGAAAACCGGAAGTGACTTAGGGGCATATTTAATAAAGCACGATAGTGCTTTTAACGGGTCATTAAGGCCCCACAGTGTCCTCTGCAAATTTATTAAGGGGGCATCGCAGCAGATATCATGGATATCTGCTGCTTTGCATTCCTCTTCGTTTTTGGGAGCAGTCACCATTCAACAGAATGGTGACTGCTCCTGGCCGCAATCTAACAAGTCCCGAAAAAACATTTTTTTTCGGGAACTTGTCATGTTAATGTACGCCAGCTTCAGCTGGCGTACATCATCCGAATTGAGGAAATCTAATGCTGTCAGCTCTGCTCCGGAGAGCAGAGCTGGACAGCACATGCGTGGAGGGATCACATGATCCCTCCCTGTCACTCAGCGCTCTCTCTCTGCAACTATCGTTGCAGAGACAGAGAGGGGATCTGTGTGCGCATGTCCAGTACTTGGAACTGGACATGCGCAATTGAAGAGTGAAGAGAAGACCCAAAGACAGCGCTTCCGAAGAGGGGGGTAAGTATGATTTTTTTTATCACTGAAACAGCAGTTTTTCGAAACTCCTGTTTCTGTGCAGGGCTGTACATAAATGTGAGAAGTAGTTCAATCCTTATCATTGCGATAAGGATTGAAAACTACTTTTCACTTTATGTGAATATTGATAAATGTGCCCCTTAAGCAGAAGTGCGCTTTTGCGCATGCGCGGGTAGCGCGACTTACAAAACTTTATTTCTAGTTCATTTCATCAAAATCCTCATGTTGTACATTAGGGGATATTTTCAAAAGATAAAATGGGACAAAAAACTACATAAAGTGGCCTGTGTTGATCGCCACAACCGGAAGTATATCATTTCAATTTTATTTTCAGCCTTAATACGGACATACAACGTTATAGCTGCATAAATGTCCAATGAAAGAATGCAGGTGCCATAGATAAAACATAACATAGCGAAACCGATATAAAAAGCATGTAAAATATATAAAAATACAGGGAAAATACCCAATAGATAAATATTCAAATACATAAAACATGACATTTTCACAACATATACATATGTGCATTTGCGCATGCGTGGGTAGCGCAACTTTGAGCCTTATTTCTAATGCATTTCACAGAAAATCCTCATACTCATATCTAGAGGACAGTTTGAAAAGATCAAATAACCGAAAAAACTACATAAGGTAGTTTATATTTATCGCCATAATTGTTTCATTTGGCCTAAGCTTCATTGGTAACCTTAATATGGACACACAGCATTATAGCTGTATAAATGTCAAGTGAAAAAGTATAGGTGCCATAAATGATACATAACATGACAGAAGCATATAATGAACATACAAAGTATATTAAATAGCACAGAAAAGAACCAGGTAAGTATATGTTCAAATGCATAATATATATATATATATATTAGAGATGAGCGGGCTCGGATATCTGAAATCCGAGCCCACCCGAACGTTCCCGATCCGAGCCGGATCCGAGACAGATCCGGGTATTCCTGCCAATTGCAAAACTGAAACCGAGGCTCTGAGTCATAATCCCGCTGTCTGATCTCGCGATACTCGGATCCTATAAATTCCCCGCTAGTCGCCGCCATCTTCACTCGGGCATTGATCAGGGTAGAGGGAGGTTGTGTTAGGTAGTCCTCTGTCCTGCTATATCTCGTGCTGTGCTGTGCTTTGCTGTTCAGTTCTGTGCTGTGCTGTGTTGTGCTGTGTCCTGTTCAGTCCAGTGGTGCTGTGTCCTGTGCTCTGTCCTTCTAAGGGCATTGTTATTTCCCCATTAATCCCAAATTATAAAAAATTTCAAAAAAAGTTATAAAAAAAAATTAAAAAAAAAGTAATTATAAAAAAAATATCCCAAAACAATCCTGCAGTATAAGTCCATTGGTACTGCTATATTACAAAGTTCACTGATTCTGCAGTATAAGTCCAGTGGGACTGCTATATTACAAAGTTCACTGATTCAGCAGTATAAGTCCAGTGGTACTCTCCTGTGCCGCATATAATTTTTAAAGGCTTTGCCGAGTGTGTGTGGCTTAGGGGTACGCTCTCTTGTGCTACATATAATGGAAAACAAAAATTTGGAGGATAAAGTAGGGAAAGATCAAGACCCACTTCCTCCTAATGCTGAAGCTGCTTCCACTAGTCATGACATAGACGATGAAATGCCATCAACGTCGTCTGGCAAGCCCGATGCCCAATCTCCTAGTACAGGGCATGTAAAATCCAAAAAGTCCAAGTTCTCAAAAAGTAGCAAAAAGAGAAACTTAAAATCATCTGAGGAGAAACGTAAAGTTGGCAATATGCCATTTACGACACGTAGTGGCAAGGAACGGCTTAGGCCCTGGCCCGTGTTCATGACTAGTGGTCCAGCTTCACCCAAGGATCTAAGCCCTTCTCCTCCCCCCCCCCCTACAAAAAAATGAAGAGAGTTATGCTGTCAGCAACAACAACAAAACAGCAAAGAACTCTGCCTTCTAAACAGATGACATCACAAATCCCCAAGGCGAGTCCAAGGGTGTTAGTGGTTGTGAAGCCTGACCTTCCCATCACTGTACGGGAAGAGGTGACTCCATCCAGCATTTGCAGCACACCCTCTGCATATGTTGGAAGGATCGCCCACAGTGTAGATCCATATTTGGATAATCAAGGTGTCAATGTTGTACACCTGGAGGAGGCTATTGATGTAGCTGGCGCTGTGGAGGAACTTGATGATGAGGATGGTGATGTGGTTATTGTAAATGAGGCACCAGGGGGGGAAACAGCTGATGTCCATGGGATGAGAAAGCCCATCGTCATGCCTGGTCAGAAGACCAGAAAATGCACCTCTTCGGTCTGGAGTTATTTTTATCCAAATCCGGACAACCAATGTATGGCCATATGTAGCTTATGTAAAGCTCAAATAAGCAGGGGTAAGGATCTTGCCCACCTAGGGACATCCTCCCTTATACGTCACCTGAATAACCTTCATAGTTCAGTGGTTAGTTCAGGAACTGGGCCTAGGACCGTCATCAGTACAGGGACACCTAAATCCCTTGGTCCTGTTGGATACATACCACCAACACCCTCCTCGTCAACTTCCTCCACGATCTCCATCAGATTTAGAACTGCAGGCCATGTCACCAGCCAGACTGAGTCCTCTTCTATACGGGATTCATCCGAGGAATCCTGCAGTGGTACGCCTACTACTGCCATTGCTGCTGTTAGTCGGTCATCTTCCCAGAGGGGAAGTCGTAAGACCGCTACGTCTTTCAAAAAACAATTGACCGTCCAACAGTCATTTGCCATGACCACAAAATACGATAGTAGTCACCCTATTGCAAAGCGTATAACTGCGGCTGTAACTGCTATGTTGGTGTTAGACGTGCGCCCGGTGTCCGCCATCAGTGGAGTGGGATTTAGAGGGTTGATGGAGGTATTGTGTCCCCGGTACCAAATCCCGTCGAGATTCCACTTCACTAGGCAGGCGATACCAAAGATGTACAGAGAAGTACGAGCAAGTTTCCTCAGTGCTCTTAAAAATGCGGTTGTACCCACTGTCCACTTAACCACGGACATGTGGACAAGTGGTTCTGGACAAACGAAGGACTATATGACTGTGACAGCCCACTGCGTAGATGCATCCCCTTCAACAGCAGCAGCTGCATCAGTAGCAGCATCTACACAACGTCTGCTCGTGCCAAGGCAGGCAACATTGTGTATTACAGGCTTTAATAAGAGGCACAACGCTGACAACCTATTAGAGAAAATGAGCGAAATTATTTCGCAGTAGCTTACCCCACTTAGACTGTCCTGGGGATTTGTGGTGTCAGACAACGCCAGTAACATTGTGCGGGCATTGCATATGGGCAATTTCCAGCACGTCCCATATTTTGCCCACACCGTTAATTTGGTGGTGCAGCATTACCTCAAGAGTGACAGGGGTGTGCAGGAGATGTTTGCGGTGGCCCGCAAAATTGCTGGACACTTTCGGCATTCTGACAGTGCCTACCGCAGGCTTGAGGCACATCAAAAAAGCATGAACCTGCCCTGCCATCACCTCAAACAAGAGGTTGTGACGCACTGGAACTCCACCCTCTATATGCTGCAGAGGATGGAGGAGCAGCAAAAGGCCATTCAGGCCTACACCGCCACCTACGACATAGGGAAAGGAGTGGGGATGCGCCTGAGTCAAGCGCAGTGGAGACTGATTTCCGTGTTGTGCAAGGTTCTCCAGCCGTTTGAACTTGCCACACGAGAAGTCAGTTCCGACACTGCCAGCTTGAGTCAGGTCATTCCCCTGATCAGGCTGTTGCAGAAGCAGCTGGAGAAAGTGAGGGAGGAGCTGGTAAACCATTGCGATTCCACCAAGCATGTAGCTCTTGTGGATGAAGCCCTTCATACGCTTTGCCAGGATCCGCGGGTGGTCACTATTTTAAAGGCAGAGGAATACATTCTGGCCACCGTTCTCGATCCTCGGTTTAAAGCGTATGTTTTGTCTCTGTTTCTGGCGGACACGAGTCTGCAGCGGTGCAAAGACCTGCTGGTCAGGAGATTGTCCTCTGAAGAGGACCGTGACATGCCAACAGCTCCACCCTCATTTTCTTCCACATCTATGGCTGCAAGGAAAAAACTCAGTTTTCCTAAAAGAGCCGCTGGCGGGGATGCTGATAACATCTGGGCGGGACTGAAGGACCTGCCAACCATTGCAGACATGTCTACTGTCGCTGCATTGGATGCTGTCAGAATAGAAAAAATGGTGGAGGATTATTTTGCTGACACCATCCAAATAGACATGTCAGACAGTCCATATTGTTACTGGCAGGAAAAAAAGGCAGTTTGTAAGCCCCTGTACAAACTGGCTCTATTTTACCTGAGTTGTCCCCCCTCCAGTGTGTACTCGGAAAGAGTTTTTAGTGCAGCGGGGAACCTGGTCAGTGAGCGGCGAAGGAGGTTGCTTCCTCACAACGTTGAAAAAATGATGTTCATAAAAATGAATTATCAATTCCTCAATCAAGTACAGCACTGCCCTCCAGATAGTACAGAGGGACCTGTGGTTGTGGAGTACAGCGGGGACAAATTGATAATGTGTGAGGAGGAGGAAGTACACACTGTAGGGGGAGAGGAATCCGAGGTTGAGGATGAGGACGACATCTTGCCTCAGTAGAGCCTGTTTAGTTTGTACAGGGAGAGATGAATAGCTTTTTTAGTGTGGGGGCCCAAACAAACCAATCATTTTAGCCACAGTTGTTTGGTAGGCCCTGTCGCTGAAATGATTGGTTTGTTAAAGTGTGCATGTCCTATTTCAACAACATAAGGGTGGGTGGGAGGGCCCAAGGACAATTCCATCTTGCAACTCTTTTATTGCCATTATGTGACCATTCAACAGTCGTTTGCCATGAGCACAAAGTAAAACAAAATTAAAACAAATTCAACAAATTAAACCAAAAGTAAAATGCCCTGTCATAATCAAAAACAAGAGGTATTGACGTGCTTGAACTACTGTGGTGTTTATAAGTTAGAAACACTACACTTGAAAGCTTGAGCCTTTAATAGAAAAAGTCACTCTTCATTGCACGAATATTTGCAACAGCGACAATTTTGGGGAACATAGAGTCAACAAATAACACTTCGACCCTGTCTGTCTTTCACATACTTGATGGGATCTCAATGATGAATGCTCTGTACCATGGTCGTCTAAAACAAGAGTTATTGACCTGCTATAACTACTGTAGTTTTTATAAATTATAAACACTACACTTGAAAGTTGGAGCAGGTATTGTGGCCCTGGTACCAAATTGGGTACCGGGGCCACTCCACTATGCAGTCCAGATAGAGGCGTATCAGATATTAAACAACGTTGACTGTTGCTTCCAAATCATAAATTAATGAAAATGACCTGTCATCGTCAAAAACAAGAGGTATTGACACGCTCGAACTACACCCTGTATATGCTGCAGAGGATGTAGGAGCAGGCAGCTGTGCAGTGGAATTCAGACCATTTGAAGGCGGAGGTATTGTGGCCCCGGTACCAAATTGTGTACCGGGACCACTGCACTATGCAGTCCAGAAAGCTACCTCGATGAAACGTTTTGGACTAAAAACAATATTGTGAGGTGTTCAGAATAGACTGGGAATTAGTGGAAATTATTGTTATTGAATGTTATTGAGGTTAATAATAGCGTAGGAGTGAAAATAAACCCAAAAACTTGTTTTTAACACTTTTTTTGTTTTTTTCAAAAAAAATCCGAATCCAAAACCTTAAATCCGAACCAAAACCTTTCGTCAAGTGTTTTGCGAAAACAAAACACGAGACACCAAAAGTGGCCAGTGCACATCCCTAATATATATATATATATAATAGTTTCACATCATATACATATAAAAGAAAAGAAGATATTGATGCTAAGAATTAATCAGTCTAAAAAGGGGGCAAGTTCATACGATTCATTTAGCCCAAAAGGTGCTAGTGTGTCTAATGTGAAAATCCAGGAATTTTATTTTTAATGTTTCTAATGTGTTCTTGTATGCGCAGTTTTAAAAGACGTTTTGTCTTACCAACATATTTTAAACCCACATGTGCATTCAAGAAGATAGATCACAGATGTGGTGACACAACTCATCCATTATTTAATATCAAATTTAAGACTATTATCGTGATTAAAGAAGAACTTCTTCATGGGATGCATGTATCTACATACGTTGCAATGGTTACATTTGTTTGAACCTCTACAGTCAAAAGAGAAGTTAGAAATGATTTTTGTTTCACTTTTTAGAAGGCTAGGTGCCAAAATGTCCTTTAAATTCCTAATTTTCTTAAAGATAATGACAGGTTTCTCATGAAGTATCTTGGCTAGAATTGGGTCTCGCTTCAAAATGCCCCAATGTTTGTTTAGAGTAGTTCTTATTCTATGTTCCCCGCTATTAAACTGAGTAATAAAAGACACATCACTCCCCTGGAGTTTTAACAGAGCCACTGATGGGTGTTTTCTTTTAAAGAGAAGGTGGGTGTGTCACCTGTCCATCAAGCTAAGGCTGGGGGAGGAGTAACATGTATAAAAGCTTGTTTGTGCCATTTGTTCAGGGAGATCAATGCTGGGGAAGCTGGCTGGTCTTGAGAGAGCTGAGCTTTGTCTAGCTAGCGTTTAGGGTCTCCAAGAAATGCTGTGAAATCTGTACGGTGTCAAAACATTTACCATCCTGACAATAAAACTACATAAAAAGGAAGAAGTTGTTCGCGTGTGCTTCAGCAGTAGCGGGCTCTTGCCACAAGTGGTGTCAGGAGTGGGATACGCCGGGAAGCAAGTTTCCGCTACCCAACCCGTGCAGACGTCAACATGGAGGAAGTACTGAGAACCCTCGTGAATGTGGCCGCTGCGCAGCAACAGCAGCAAGCTCAGATGCTATGAGTTGCCGAGGCACAGGTGGAAAACACAAGGCTCTTAAGAGAAGAGTTAAGCCAGGTGAGACATGACAGAAATGAACCACTTGGTCCTGTTCTCCAGAAAATGTCGCCAGGTGATGACATAGAAGCATATCTGGTGTCCTTTGAGAGACTTGCAAAAAGGGCAAAATGGCCTCCTAAAGATTGGGCTGAGAGGCTGGCGCCATATCTGACTGGTGAAGCTCAGCGAGCATATATGGATCTAGATGAGGAACGGGCCTCTGATTATCTGTGCCTAAAGTCTGAGATATTGGCTCGCATTGGAGTTTCTGGGCCAGGCCGAGCCCAGCGCTATCACCAATAGCGCTATGTTAAAGAAAAACCGGTCAGAGAGCAAGTGGCTGAGCTTTCTAAAATTTTAAAGAAATGGCTTCAGCCTGAGGAGAATTCGCATTCTCGGATTATTGAAGTTCTGGTGATAGATCACTGCATCCGGGGTCTGAACCGCGATTTGCAACGGTGGTGTCTGCAATCAGACCCATAAACTTATGAAGAGCTTGCCACCATGGTAGAAAGGTTTTGTGCACTACAGCAAATGACTAAAGAACCTGCATTTGTGCCAAAGCCGCTGCCACGCCAAAAGCCAGGTTTGACAATCCTTGCTACAGACAGAGGGCCAGGTGCAAAGCCGTCTAATCTGAAGTGTTTTGAATGTGGTGAGCCAGGCCACTTTAAGGCAGAGTGTCCTAAACTACCGGAACCCATGGACTGTTCCGTGGCACATATTGGGCCTGCTTTTCCAAGCTGTTTTACCATGAGTACCACGTCAGGAAGTCCTTGTTTGTTCCGGGTGACTGTGCTAATCAACCAGAACCTTGTACTGGCCTTGGTTGACTCGGGGAGGGAACTCTCATTGATTTCCAGCTCTGCCTTACGCGAAACCATAACTTCTCGGTTGCCCAAGGTGAAGGTTCTTTGCGTACATGGCACAACAGAGGAGTATGAAAGAACAATACTACCAGTCACACTCAAAGACAAAACTGTTATGGTGGTAGCTGCCATAGCACCTAAACTCCCATATCCACTCATTTTGGGGCGAGACTTCCCACTGTTTAATGATGTCCTCGGTGAGCGGATCCAGCCGGACATGCCGGCAACTGATGCAACGGTCGGAAGCCCGGTCTTAAAAGAACCACCTAAAGATCCACAACATCTGGACATCGATCTTTCGGAACCGCCAAACCGGAATGCCATCCTGGGAGTCACAGCAGAAGTTCCACAAAAGCATCCACCTGCGGGGAAACATGGACAGTCCAAACTAGCATTGGTCAGTGATGTCGCAGGTGAGCCCACCCCGCCTGTCAGTGAGGATACGGACTGGTCTGCAATACCAATTTTGTTTCCTCTGCAGGACTTTGCTCGAGACCAACTTAATGATACCACTTTGGAACATGCCTTTAAAAGTGTGACTGAGGTAAATGGGGTAGCGAAAGCCGCCCAGCCTGCAGAAGGTATACCATATTTTATTGTTAAAAATAATTTCCTGTATAGAGTTGCTAATGTGCAGGGGGAAAAAGTAGAATAATTAATGGTTCCTCAGGTCCATGTAACCCTAGTGTTAAAAGCAGCACACACACATGTCTGTGGGGGACACCTAGGGAAGGATAAAACACGGGAACGAGTTCTGCTTAGGTTTTACTGGCCCGGGGTACACATGGCAGTGAAAAAGTATTGCCAGTCCTGTCCCATTTGTCAGAAAACCTGTCCCAAACCCATGTACAGGGCACCTCTCATTCCAATACCAATAGTACAAGTTCCCTTTGAACGGATAGCTATGGACCTTGTGGGGCCACTGGAAAAATCTGCATGTGGGCACCAATATATACTAGTGGTGCTTGACTATGCAACCAGGTATCCAGAGGCAATTCCCCTACGAAACATAAAGTCCAGCACCATAGCTAGAGAACTTGTATTGATGTTTACACGCTTGGGAATACCCAAAGAAATTCTCACAGATCAGGGTACTCCATCATCATCATCATCATTTAGTTATATAGCGCCAATAATTACGCAGCGCTGTACAGATAACTCATTTATATCAGTCCCTGCCCCATTGGAGGTTACAGTCTAAATTCCCTAATATAGACACACACTCACACACAGACAGACAGGGAGACAGACAAAGAGGGAGAGACTAGGGTCAATTTTGATAGCAGCCAATTAACCTACCAGTATGTTTTTGGCGTGTGGGAGGAAACCGGAGGACCAGGGGGAAACCCACGCAAACACAGGGAGAACATACAAACTCCACACGGGTAAGGCCATGGTCGGGAATTGAACTCATGACCCCAGTGCTGGGAGGCAGAAGTGCTAACCACTACGCCACTGTGCTGCCCATTCATGTCTAAACTGATGAAGGACATGTGCCAGTTGCTAGGGGTTACGGCGCTTCACACCTCTGTATACCATCCACTAACAGATGGCTTGGTTAAACGCTTTAACCACACATTAAAGCACATGCTCAGGAAATCAGTGGCTCAAGAGAAAAAAGATTGGGACACTTTTATTCCCTATTTGATGTTTGCCATCCGTGAGGTACCTCAAGCTTCAACAGGGTTTTGTCCCTTTGAGTTATTGTTTGGGAGACAGCCCAGGGGTATCTTGGATATGTTAAAAGAAGGGTGGGAGCAGCAAGGTCCCAGGGAGCCAAATCTGGTACAATTTGTGTCCCAAATATATGAGAGGCTAGATAGGGCCCATTGTGCAGCAACATGTAAAAGAGGCTCAGGAACGCCAAAAAAAAGTTATGATAAAAGTGCTGTTGTTCGATCTTTCAAGCCTGGGGACAAGGTCCTAGTCCTGGTTCCCACCCAGGAAAGCAAACTTTTCGCCCTTTGGCAGGGTCCATATGAAGTTCTAGAGGCTGTCGGTCCTGTCAGTTACAGAGTCCGCCAGTTAGGTAGGAGAAGGGAGGAGCAAATATATCATGTTAACCTCCTTAAGCCCTGGCATGATGAGGAAACCTCTCCTCAGGTAGTGAGTACTGCCATTGAAAAGTCTGAAGTGTCCATAAAGCCAGCTTTGTCCATTCAGCAGAGACAACAGACTGAAGAAATGATTCGCCGGAACAGGGATGTCTTCTCTTTCATTCCTGGGCGCACTACCTTAATCGAACACGACATTGTCACTGCGCCAGGAGTCATTGTAAAGCAGAAGCTGTATCGTATTCCAGTTAGATGTGATTGAAGAGTCCACTAGTGAGTGGAATAGTCCCATTTTGCTTGTCCCGAAACCCAATGGGACAATTAGGTTGTCACGGACACTAGGAGTCTTTACCCAGGTATCACCAGATGATGGACTTACCAGAGCAGTATAGTTGGTATAATGGTACTCTGGTAGCGGGATGATCACGGAACAGGAGACAGCAGATGGTAAGAGAATGCTCGAGGAAAGTCTATGACTAGCAGCACTGGTAATAGGTGCATAACTGTACACGAGGAACTGGATGGACAAGGCAACGTGAGGGTAGTCAGTGGTCTGCGGATAGCAAGTTGTACCACTGCTATAGTGAAGGAATGTCCAGAAGTAACTAGGAGGTGATGAGAGTCAGCGGTCTGCGTATAGCAAGTTGTACCGCTGTCTGGGTGCAGGAATGGAATCCAGGTGAAGGTATCCGGGGAGTCAGTGGTCTGCGTTCGCAAGTTGTACCACTGTTATGTGAAAGGATACTGGAAACAGGTGACTCAGGGAACAGGGAACAATGGTCTGCCTCTAGCAAGTTGTACCATTGAAATATATAAGTGAGGGGGAGCACGGGGAGATAGATGCAATGCAGAGTATACACGGGCACACTGAACTTGATCCCACGATGATAAGCACAAAATAATAATAACTGAGCAGCACTGCACAAATATGCAAAGTCACAAGAACTATCCACGCTAAAAGGAAACACAGTCAAATGATGGCAATAGTCTCAGTGGATAGGAAACTCCGGAGGAGAACAACTCAGTCCCGCAAGATATGCAATACACCAGCACAGTCAATGAGAAGTATGCATACCGTGGTTCAGGAGAGCAGGCTGTCAGAGAGAGGTGCAGGGATACCTGAACGGCTGGAGGCCGGCAGGAATGCGAAGTCCCAGGAGGGTGGAAGCGGTAACCAAGTAGGTGCAGCGCACGGTAGGTAGACCAGTGTGGAATGAAACAATACTCAGGAAGCAGTAGTATATAGAACTGGACACCTGGAGAACACGGGAGAGTTGAGGCGGTCTAGCTGAGATGAAAGCAGCGGGCGTTGATCCGATGCAGACAGGCGAGATGACACAAGAAGGAACACTGTAGACACGGAGACAGCGGATCGGCTGGCTGCAGACACGATGAGCACTGGAGAGTTGCGATGAGCAGGATACTGCGGAAACCCGGAGGCAGCGGATAGGAATCAGCTGAGCAGTAACGATGACACACGGGAGAGTTAAGGTAATCTGGAAACTGTAGAAGCACGGAGGCAGCGGATAGGAATCAGCTGGTGTAGTCACGATGAAACACAGGAGAGTTGAAGTGGTTTGGAAACTGTAGAAGCACGGAGGCAGCGGATAGGAATCAGCTGGTGCAGTCACGATGAAACACAGGAGAGTTGAAGTGGTTTGGAAACCACAAACGAACAACAGGAATCAGCAGGAGCTGAATACACGAGGAAACACAGGAACACCTTCAGAGGCTCATGGGGAATGAGACTCCAAGATCAGGCAACGAGGTATTGACCTCAGGTGCTTTAAATAGGGAGTGTTGCCTGATCAGCCAATTAACTAAAAGGAACATGTACTGAAGGTTTGAAAGGGCTGCACATGCGCCGACCCTCAGGATGGTGGACGGCCACGGTTCCTAAACACACGAGAAGTAGCACTCACAGTCCGGTGAGTGACATAGGTTCTGCAATAACTTTAGGCGCCTAAACAGTATGTCGCAGTTTGATGCCTATCCGATGCCACGTGTGGAGGAACTAATGGAAAATCTTGCTGGTAGCAATTATTTGACAACTCTTGATCTAACAAAGGGTTATTGGCAAGTTCCCCTGACTTCCACGGCCAAGCCAAAGAAGACTGCATTTTTCACCCCTGATGGTCTCTATCAATATAAAGTCCTACCCTTTGGGTTGCATGGGGCACCTGCCACTTTCCAAAGGGCCATGAATAAATTGCTACGACCTCACACAGCTTATGCAGCCGCTTACCTGGACGATATAGTGATTTATACCCCAGACTGGGGATTACATTTAGCCAAAGTTGAGGCGGTCTTAGCTTCATTAAGGTCAGCAGGGTTAACAGCTAACCCAGAGAAATGTGCCATTGCCATGAGAGAAGCCAAATATTTGGGGTACGTTGTTGGTCAAGGGCGTGTAAAACCCCAGCTAGACAAAGTAGAGGCAGTCAAAAATTGGGCAAGACCAGAAAAAAAGTTGCAGTTAAGAACCTTTTTAGGCTTAGTAGGTTACTACAGGCGGTTTGTAAGCCACTTCGCCACTAGAGCTGCTCCACTTACGGACATGTTAAAAAAAAGTTGGCCAGATAGATTAACCTGGTCTGATTCTGCAGAAACCGCCTGGTCTGATCTTCGGTTAGCTCTTTGTTCCTCCCCAGTTCTACAACCACCGGATTTTACCCGGAGGTTCTTCCTCCAAACTGATGCTTCTGGTGTTGGCTTAGGTGCAGTCTTGTCACAGGAGAAGAATGGAGTAGAAAATCCTGTCCTGTACCTAAGTCGTAAGTTGCTTCCAAGGGAACAAAAATATGCCACTGTGGAGAAAGAATGCCTCGCCATAAAATGGGCTACAGCAGCTCTGCGCTATTATCTCCTAGGCAGAGAGTTCACCTTACTAATAGACCATGCACCATTGAGATGGATGCAGAACAACCGGGAGGTAAATGCCAAGGTAACCCGCTGGTTCTTGGCACTGCAACCTTTCAAGTTCTCAGTAGAACATAGACCTGGGATTCTGCACAAGAATGCAGATTCATTGTCACGAAAATATGCGCTCCTCGCGAAGTCCGCGTCCCCCTACTTGAAGACGCTAGGAGGAGGGATATGTAACAAAGGGAGGCATTTATCTGACAAGATGCAGAGAAAACATACATGCAGAGTAAGACATTGGCGCAGTTATGCACCTAGATTCAGGTTAATACAAGTAAAGACTTATGTATAGTTTAAAGTTTTGTTAACTTACATGATTTCCTCTCAGCAGACAGGGTGTGTCTGTTAGAGCAAACAGAGCCAGTGATGGGCGTTTTCTCTTAAAGAGAAGGTGGGTGTGTCACCTGCCCATCAAGCTAGGGCTGGGGGAGGAGTATCATGCATAAAAGCTTGTTTGTGTCATTTGTGCACTGAGATCAACGCTGGGGAAGCTGGCTGGTCTTGAGAGAGCTGAGCTTTATCTAGCTAGCGTTTAGGGTCTCCAAGAATTGCTGTGAAAGTCATATAGTGTCAACTACATTTTAACCATCCTGACAATAAACCTGCATAAAAAGAAGTTGTTCGCGTGTGCTTCAGCAGTAGCGGGCTCTTGCCACAGAATATATATATATATATATATATATATATATCACACACACACCTCCTTATTTATACTATGATGTTACTGAGCAATCGGGAATGGCTGAATAGAGATGATATTATCCATCTCAGCTAACATCTGTACCATCATCACTGCAAGTATTTGGGCGAAAGCCGCTTTTCTAGTTGGAAATATTATTGCTAGTGGATTTTCCAACGAAGGAATTGTGAACCTTTGACAGCAGTCATACAATCTATTAGGATCCTTTTGTTCAACATAACTGCATGCTGATGCACACTTCATGTATGAATTTATGCTTGTTATAGAATCATTTTCTGATAAATTGTTTTTGCAATAATATTGATCTAATCTGTGTTGATTTTGATCATTCCCACATTTATCTTTGTCATTAGGTTGTGTCATAATACCCCACAGACATAATATTGAATAGGGAAAGTTATTATATAAGGTCTATATACATAATATTGCTCATTAGCACAGGAAAATCATTCCTCTTTATTGAATATTACCTACAAGGTTTGCATCACCCTGTGCACTGCATTCCAGCTGCTCTGGCAAGACAGAGCCTACTGTAATTCTGTACCTATGCGCATTTCTAATTTCTATTCATCAATACCAGTCTGAAAATGATGTTTGCTTTAATTTTTAAAGTATATTAAGAAATCTGAAAAATTACAGAATATGATTGGTTTCTACTGCTTACAACATTTGGTTTGCGAAATTAAATCTTTGCCAGTCTTCATAAATGTTCTCCAGTGGCAACCAGACAATCCACACTTATACTCTGGCTGTGAAGTTAAAAATACAACCAAAAAAATTAATTTATTGCAAGGAAAATTGAGATGTAGTTGACTCCCCTTCAAACATGTTTCACGTAGGCCAATATAAGAATGCAAAGTGGTTAACCATAACTTCTTCTTTTGACTTATAAATTAAGAGTTTGAGGTGTGAACATTTGTTTTCCTGTCAATTCGGGGAAGGTCAGGAGCCTGATGAGACAATGTTGGTTTCTTTCTCTTTGGAGAGCATAGAATAAAGTCAGATTTTTTTTTTTTTATAAAAAGTATGTGTGTATATATATATATATATATATATATATATATATATATATATATATATATATATATATATAAAGGAAGCGCCAAACATAGTGTATTATCAACAATTGGTTAAATGTGGAAAAAACTATTCCAAATTAGCCCCGTACCAGATAGCAGATGATAAATTGCACATCTTGGTGATATTCCACTGGGATTCAAAACTGGCCTCCGAATTGGATTCACACACTAGGTCTCAAAAGGAAATAGCAGCACAATAGTGTAGTATATTCATGACAAGTGCGTTATTTTCATAAAAAATAGTAAAATTTAATAGACATGGCACATTCCAAAAAGACAAATAAATTGCCCGTACATTGAATAAAATATAAGCAGGCTTATCTGTGTCATATAGTTCCAAGTAAAACCAAGCATGGACCGGGAACTCCTTCTCCTGCTGCCAGCTGGAACACACAGAAAAAGACGCTGCCTCCTTGACGCGTTTCGTCCACAATAGACTTTATCAAAAGGGTCAATATTACTTGGGACATGGTTCCCCGTCTTATATAGTGCCCATTTTCAATCGGTGATATCCGGAGTGTTTTATTTCCCCCACGGAGCTCAATAGATCTCCTTTGGCTTCCGTTGGCATCCGATATACACATCACTTCCGCCCGTTTGCGACATGTCACTTCCGGTTTTGTATTATTACGGAATATAGAGTATTGCTATACAACGCTATTTAGGTCATGAATATGCCAATATGTTTAGCATTTAATAAACGATACAATGTACCACCTATCATATGTGTTAAGTTAGCTATTTGATGTTTTATATACCTATATAGTTAGTTTACTGTGTATAGTATCCCTTATAGATCTGTAATATATCGCTAGATCTTTTAATGGTGATTATATTTATATATCCCCTTTGTCATATATAATTAAGATTGACATATTCATGACTTAAATAGCGTTGTAGTAATACTCTGTATTCCGTGTATAGTATCCCTCATAGATCTATAATATATTGTTAGATCTTTTAATGGTTATTATATTTATATATCCCCTTTGTCATATATAATTAATATTGGCATATTCATGACCTAAATAGCGTTGTATAGCAATACTCTATATTCCGTAATAATACAAAACCGGAAGTGACATGTCGCAAACGGGCGGAAGTGATGTGTATATCGGATGCCAACGGAAGCCAAAGGAGATCTATTGAGCTCCGTGGGGGAAATAAAACACTCCGGATATCACTGATTGAAAATGGGCACTATATAAGACGGGGAACAATGTCCCAAGTAATATTGACCCTTTTGATAAAGTCTATTGTGGACGAAACGCGTCAAGGATGCAGCGTCTTTTTCTGTGTGTTCCAGCTGGCAGCAGGAGAAGGAGTTCCCGGTCCATGCTTGGTTTTACTTGGAACTATATGACACAGATAAGCCTGCTTATATTTTATTCAATGTACGGGCAATTTATTTGTCTTTTTGGAATGTGCCATGTCTATTACATTTTACTATTTTTTTATGAAAATAACGCACTTGTCATGAATATACTACACTATTGTGTTGCTATTTCCTTTTGAGACCTAGTGTGTGAATCCAATTCGGAGGCCAGTTTTGAATCCCAGTGGAATATCACCAAGATGTGCAATTTATCATCTGCTATCTGGTACGGGGCTAATTTGGAATAGTTTTTTCCACATTTAACCAATTGTTGATAATACACTATGTTTGGCGCTTCCTTTTTTTATATTTTTTTCTATAGGTTTACATCTGCAATCTGATGTACAAAAGTGATGCAGCCTACTGTATGTGATTTTATGTATTTATGAGCACGTTTGTTCACATGTTGTTTTAATTTACACTGAGCGCCGTTGTCTTTTCACTATTATATATATATATATATATATATATATATATATATATAGTGACAGAAGCTCTGGGTAAGAGGTAAATGGCGGGTACATAAGTCCCAGATTCCTGTCGTTTATATTTTAAACACCAGGGAGATTGTTTGTTTCTGAGGAAAAGCTTTTCATTTGGTTTCTCATTTGGGTCCCTGGTGTTTTGTATGGAGAGAGTAGGGTGGGTTCCATACAAAGGGCCCAGTCCGGCTCTTTGGCTCTGCAGACTCACAGCAGAGTAATGAGGACACACACCTGTGTGGGGTTTATAAAAGGCTCCAGCCCTGATCTCTCAGTCTCTCACTGTCTGGGAGGAGATCCTGAGAGAAGCGGCAATCTATGCTGTGAGTTCCAGTTGTTTGATTTAAAGTGAGGGACATTAGGCCCCTCACTCTAGAGAGTGTACTATACTGTGTTAGCTAGTAGCCAGACGGCTAGGATTTTGTTTGTCTTGTTACGTGTTGCAAGCTGGTGAATAAAACTAGCTGAGGCTATTAATCTGAAACGTTGGACTTATGTGATTTCTCTGGCTGAAGTGCAACCGTCCACCCCAGAGAGAATGCGAGCATTGCACTTTAATTTCAGCCAAAAAGAGACTGTGTGAAAACTTAAAGAGACAGGCACCCAATTTTGGGGAAAGTACTCTATATGACAAAGTCTTATGAACCCTAACCCGGGACATCGCCAGCTGATTAAGAAGGCTACATTTTGCCCTTTTCCTGCACCAGGAGGTAACATGGAAGATAAAGTCAGTGTTGATACAATCTTATGTGATCCAGCAGGAAACTAACAGGCAACAGCAGGCAGCTAACACAGCTCAGCAGGAAGATACCAGGGTGAGGCAATTAGCCATTGAGGGAGTCCCAGAGGCAACAACAGGCAATCAATGAACAGTTCCAAAGACAATGGGCCTGATTCATTAAGAATCTTAAATGAAGAGATATCTTATTTCAGTCGGTATTTAACTTATGTGCAACACAGAAAACTAGTTTGCACCCCTTGCAATCTAACATGGTTTTGTCCAGGAGAGTGAAATAAGATACCTCTTCATTTAAGATCCTTAATGAATCAGGCCCAATGTCACCAAGACCACCAAGACCTACAAGAGGTGGTGCAGGCTTTAGCGTCCCAGTCTGGCAAGGCTTTTCCGGAAGTCAGCTAGTCATTTCCTTCAAAAGATGACCAAGGGAGATGATGTAGAGGCCTATTTAACAACTTTTGAGAGAACTGCTGAAAGGGAAAATTGGTCTAAAGTTCAGTGGGACGGCCTATTGGCTCCCTTCCTATCCGGGGAGTCGCAAAAGACATACTATGATCTAAGCATTACTGATGCCAAGGACTATGATAAATTAAAGGCGGAAATTCTGACCTGTTTGGGTGTCACAATGTCTGTCCGGGTGCAAAGTAACATAGTAACACAGTTTGGTACCGTGGCATTTACTGTTGGATTAATTCCTCGTTTAGGGTTTGATGCAATACTGGGGCGAGATTTCTCTCACTTGTGGGAGCTGTGGGAAACCGAGTTGGTTAAACAAGGAAATAGCCCAGACCCAGTTAATAATGTTACAGATGTGGTGAGGGTGGGAGAATTCCCAGAATCTGAAACGTTTCCTTTCTCAAATATGCTTGGCGAGACAGAAAGTGATGAGGGCAGTAGTGGAGCACAGGAGAATGTACCTTCTACTGAAGGAGAAAATCTTGTGAAACCAGTTGATTGTATGCCTGAACTTGAAGTGAGAAAATATATATTTGCCTCGGGTGATCAGGCAGCGCACCCGACACCCGGCAGACTTACCTGTCTCCGGCGCTCCGCTCCGTCCTGGGCGCGCCATCTTGAATCCGTTTTCATTAAACCCTCTCTCATTGGTGGATTGCTATGGCGCCTAGTTTAAAAGGCACCTCCTCCTTACCTAAGGTGCCTGTTCTTTGAGTCACCCTCTGATGATAAGAAGTGGCTTCCCTGTGTGTCCTGCATCTACTATATTGTAGTCCGAAGAGCTGATGCTCCACCTGCTGCATCTATTACACCATTGTCTGCAGAGCTGATGCTCCACCTGCTGCATTTATTATCCTTGTCTGCAGACCTGACGCTCCACCTACTCCATCTATTACACCATTGTCTGCAGAGCTGACGCTCCACCTGCTGCATTTATTATCCTTGTCTGCAGAGCTGACGCTCCACCTGCTGCATCTATTACACCATTGTCTGCAGAGCTGATTCTCCACCTACTGCATTTATTATTCTTGTCTGCAGAGCTGACACTCCACCTGCTGCATCTATTACATCATTGCCTGCAGAGCTGACGATCCACCTATTGTATTCATATTCTATTGTCTGCTGAGCTGATCCTCTATAGTTGTTCTAGGCTTATTCTCTCCACTTCATGTGGGGTAACCGGCTAGACTGCAGAGCTGACGCTTCATCCGCTGCACCTGAATTCTGTTGCTGCAAGCTCACACTCCATCTCCTATTCCTGCGTGTCTAGCTGTCTATCGGGACCACAAACTACTCCTCCTACGGTTCTTTCTCCTCTAGCCTTCCCAAGGGCTTCCGTTCAGTACTCCTGATGGTGGGCGCGACCTGCGAATCAGACGCAGCTAAGACCATACTGCTTTGCGGTGGTTCCTGGTGAACACTGTCTCCTCGTTAGACTCTGCGCCCTGCTAGAGTAGTGCAAAACTGTACGAACCCTAGGATTCGCTTCTTTAGCTTGATTGCTCGTGTGGAACCGTGACAGTAACAACAGGCCAAAACGTTACCTTAACATGACGGATCCCAACGTGGAACCCTCTGCTAAGGACATGCTTCATCATTTGCTCAACCGGGTAGAGCAACAGGACGTGATTCAGCGACAACTTTTACAGGGCTTTCAAAGTCTTGCGGCTCGTATTGACTCCCTGCAAGCACAACCAGCCGCTCAGGAGGCCAATCCGCCAGCACCTATTCCTGCTGTGGCTTCCAATTCTACCTTGCGGATTCCTACTCCCTTCAAGTTCGATGGAGATCCCAAAACCTGCCATGGCTTCCTGAACCAGTGTTCCATTCAGTTTGAACTCCTGCCACAGAACTTTCCTACCCAGCGGTCCATGGTGGCATACCGAATATCTTTATTATCTGGTCAAGCCTTAGCCTGGGCCTCACCTCTTTGGGAACTCGATGATCCATCCCTGGCAGACAGTGCCGCTTTCATTGTTGCATTCCGTAGAATATTTGACGAACCTGGAAGAGTCATCTCAGCGGCATCCAGCATCCTCCGTCTTCGTCAAGGTTCCCGTTCAGTGGCCCAATATGTTATCCAATTTAGGACCCTGTCCTCTGAACTGTGCTGGAACAACGAAGTGTTGGTGGCTACCTTCTGGCAGGACCTGTCTGACAAAATCAAGGATGCCTTGGCCTCCCAAGAGCTTCCCACTACTCTAGACGCCATGATCTCGCTGTGCAACCGGATGGACCTTCACTTCCGTGAACGATCTTCCGAGAAGGACATCTCTCGGTGCACTCCTGCCAGACTTGCACCCCGTTTTTCTCATCCGGTAACGGTAGAAGAGCCCATGCAAATTGGGCGTTCTCACCTAACCCCAGAAGAACGCGACAGGAGACTCAAAAACAAATTATGCCTGTATTGCGCTGATCCTGGTCACCTTCTGAATGCCTGTCCCAAGAGGTCGGGAAATGCCAGACCCTATCCTGCTTCGGGGAGGTCAGATTAGGGCTTTCCAAAACCTCTCCCTCTGTTGAAACTCCCGAAGTCTGCTCCTTTCCTGTTACCCTCCATGGTCCCTTAGGCCTCATTCACACTATTGCTCTCCTGGACTCCGAAGCGGCCGGGAATTTCATTTCTTTCTCTTTGGTTTCACAGGTTTCTATACCCATTGTGCCTCTGGAAGTTCCTGTTTCCATCACTGCCATTGACTGTTCCCGAATAGCCAATGGCACAGTGAAATTCCGGACCAAGCCTACCATCCTCCAGGTGGGAGCTTTACACCATGAAGTAATTACCTTCCATGTGCTTCCATCAACCACTACTCCCAACATCCTGGAACTACCAAGGCTCCAGCAGCACTCCCCTCAGATCGATTGGCCCACTTCTCAGATTCTCTCCTGGGGTCCTGCTTGTTCCCAGAAATGTCTGACTCGAGTTCAACCTCTCGAATCTATTCTGCCTTCTCAATTCCCAAGTCCACTATCCTGCCCAGACAATATCATTCCTTTTTGGACTTATTCGATAAGGTTCGCTCAGAGCTTCTGCCACTGCTCATTACGTCCATGCTAATGGAACTTGTTGCTCCAACTTGCTCGTCATGTCGATCGTCAAGAAGCTCAGCAGACGCGATGTAAGGAATTACCTTGACATTTGCACCTCCGAGCACTAGAGGTCTCTGTATTTGCAGACTGGCCCTTAGATTTGCCCTTATCCAAGATGGCCAGTTTGGAATCAAAGAGAAACCATCTTGCATCCTGTTTCCTGTTTGGGCCTATAAATGGCACTTCCTGGTTTAGACATATGCTTGAGTATTCTGCTTGCTCAGCTCCTGCTACCTGCTACTCTACCTTGCATCTGTGACTACCTGCTTGTGTACCGACCCGGCTAACAGCTGATTACCCGCTTGTGTACCGACCCGGCAAACGTCTGACTACCCGCTTGTGTACCGACCCGGCAAATGTCTGACTACTCTCTGGATATCCACTCGGCTATTGGGCTTCAGGTAATACCACCAGTATCGTTACACGCGATTACTTCAATGCCTGCAAGGAGTAAAGTCCCGCCTGGACACCTTGCAAAACTCGTTAGCCTTCCCCAATACAGCCACGAAACCTCCGGCTTCGGAACCTCCTCCTGCTGCTACCTCTACTTCTACTGTTGCCTCCCACCTTCCGATGAAATAAAGAGGTTTTTTAAACCAGTGCATCATCCACTTTGAATGTAATTCGGGTGCCTTTACCTCCGAGCGCACTAAGGTAGCATTCATTATCTCCTTGCTATCTGGGCAATCCCTAGCCTGGGCTTCCCCACATTGGAAACAAGAGGATTCACTGCTTCAGAGTTCTGCAGTGTTTATTGAAGTATTTCGAAAGGTTTTTGATTTTCGTGTCACCTCCGCCGCCTCCAGTCTTCTTAACTTCTCTATCAGTTGGACAGTACGCCATTCAGTTTCGCACATTGGCATCTGAACTTCAGTGGAATAACGAGGCCCTCACTGCCACCTTCTGGCAAGGTCTCGCTGACTGGATCAAGGACGAATTGGTTTCCAGGGAACTGCCAGGATTCTTTGATTTCTCTCTGTATTAGAGTAGACCTACCTTATTAGGAACGTACCCAGGAAGGGTCTTCCTCTAGAAGATTCACACCTTGTCTTGCTCCGCATTTCCAGAATCTGGCTTCATCTTCACCACCACCACTTGAAGAGCCCATGCAAATTCGTCACTCCCGCCTCACTCCTGAAAAACGAGATAGTTTCAAACAAAATCTTTGTTTGTATTGCGGGGAGTCTGGATATCTGCGCAACACCTGCCCTAAGAGGCCGGGAAATGAGGCATCCTAGTCAGTAAAAGGGGGGCCGAACTAGGAGTTCCATCGCCCACTCCTTGCTCTCTCCCTAATTCAGAATTTTTGATGACAGTCCAGCTGGTGGCTTCTAGTGGCCCTTTTGAGACATCAGCCTTTATGGATTCTGGCTCTGCCGGAAATTTCATCTCTTTGCAACTCCGTTTTTCTATGTTGCCGTTACTGTAACCCCTTTCTCTCACATTGGTAGATGGTAATCGCATTCCCAGTGGTTCTATCACCAACATTACCTCTCCTGTCCGTCTGTCTGTTGGAATCTTGCATCAAGAGTGGATTCAATTCCTGGTGTTGCCCAAGTCCATTAATTCTCTCATTCTAGGGCTACCCTGGTTATGTATCCATGCACCCCAACTTGACTGGAACCAGGCCCAAGTCCCTTCTTGGGGCCCAATCTGTTACAGACAGTGCCTCACTCCCGTGCTACCCGCGCTTTCTCATACTTTGCAGCATCCTCTCGCAGGAGCCTTTGGTTCCCACCGCTTATTCCTCCTTCCAAGACGTATTCAGCAAGTCAAAATCTGAGACCCTACCTTCTAATCATCCTTGGGACTGTGCCATTCATTTACTTTCAAGCAAACATATCCCCAGAGGTCGGATTTACCGTCTCTCTCTCCCTGAGACCCAGGACATGTCTCGGTACATTTTGGAAATTTTGCAGCGTGGGTTCACCTGGAAATCTTCTTCACCTGCTGGAGCAGGATTCTTTTTTGTTAAAAAGTAAGACTGCTCATTACGTCCATGCATTGACTACAGACCTCTAAATAACATCACTGTTAAGAACCACTATTCTATCTACCTAATTTTTAAACTTTTCGATATCCTCTCTGGCTCCAAGATATTTTCCAAGTTGGACTTCTGCGGAGCATATCATTTAATTCGTATCAGGTTGGGGGATGAATGAAAAACTGTGTTCAACACATGAAAGGGGCACTTTGAGTATTTAGTCATGCCCTTTGGATTATGCAATGCACCAGCTGTCTTACAATCATTTATGAATGAGATATTTAGAGATCTTCTCATCTCACAGTGGTAGTATATCTTGAAGATATCTTGATTTTTTCCCCCCCATATTTACCTTCTCATCGGAAGCACGTCAGGGAGGGTCTTACTCGCCTATGTCAACATCATCTCTTCTGCAAACTAGAAAAATATATCTTTGAAGTTTTCCAAGTTCCATTTTTAGGTTATTTGGTATCTGGATCCAGTCTGAGAATGGATTCCGAGAAAGTTACTGCCAGTACTACCTGGCCTCTTCCTCTTGATTTAAAAGCGATTCAAAGATTTGTGGGATTTACAAATTACTATCGACAGTTTATTAAGGACTTTTCCTTGATTATTGCACCCATTATGGCTTTAACGCAGAAGTCAGCGAATCCCAAGATATGGTCTCCAGAAGCTGTGGCTGCCTTTAACTCCTTAAAGAAGGCTTTTTCTTCTGCTCCGGTGCTTTGCCAACCCAACCAACACAAACCGTTCTTTGACTACAAATTGGTGCTGTCCTTTTTCAGAAATCTTCCTCTGGGAAACATCTACCTTGCGGTTTCTTTTCTAAGAAGTTCTCCCCTAATGAAAGAAACTATGGTATTAGGGATAAAGAGTTTCTGGCAGTTAAGGCCGCTGTGGAAGAATGGCATCATCTTCTCGAGGGAGCTATCTATCCAGTGACCGTTTATACTGATCACAGAAATCATATTATTCTTCAAGAAGCCAAGTGCCTCCAGTACTCTTCCTCCTCAACCTCTACCCATCCTCGATTTGGCCAAGATTGTAGCACTAACGAAAACTTCTTATAGAACTCCTCCCCCAGGGTGTTCTTTTGTGAAACCTTATACGACACAAAATTCTTCGGTGGGCTCATGCGTCTAAGGTTGCTGGCCATGCAGGTATCAAAAGGACTAGTGCCCTCCTTTTACGACCTTATTGGTGGCCCTCCAGCCGCCTTGATGTACGCAAATTTGTGGCCACTTGTGACATCTGTGCCCAACTTAAGGTTCCTAGATGTTACCCCCCCCCCCCCCCCAGTGTCTTCTTCATCCACTGCCTATTTCTGATTGTCCTTGGTCTAGTTTATTGATGGATTTCATCACGGAACTCCCTCCCAGTGCGGGTCATAACACTATTTGGGTGGTCATAGACCGATTTTCTAAGATGGCGCATTTTGTTCCTCTGACCAGATTGCCCTCCGCTTCTCAATTGGCTCTCGTCTTCATAAAGGACATTTTTAGACGTCACGGTTGTCCTCAAGATATAATTTCTGACCATAGTACCCAGTTTGTGTCACACTTTTGGAAAGCCTTTTGCAGGAATATGGGTATAAACTTAAAATTCTCTTCTGGCTATCACCCACAAACTAATGGCCAAACGGAATTGGTGAACCAGGATTTGGAAAGGTTTCTGCTGTGCTTTTTCAGCGAGAATCAAAATAACTGGAGTGATCTTCTCCCCTGGGCTGTTTTTCCATGATAACCACATTCATCAGTCTTCTGGTTCCTCCCCCTTCTTTGTGGTTTTTGGGACCCACCCCATCTTACCTGTTCTTCCAATCCTACTCCTGCCACCCCTGCCGCTGATTCTCTTGTGGAGTTTTTCTCGCATTTGGTCAACCACCAAAGAAAAATTGCTGAGTTTATCTCTGTGTTATAAACAGTTCAGTGAGGGCATCGGAGGCTCCTCCCTGCTCTTCATCCTGGCGATCAGGTCTGGTTATCCACTTGGAACCTAAGATTACGAGTTCTCTCTATGAAATTAGCAGCTCTCTTCATTGGCCCCTTTTCTATCACCAACGCCATTAATCCTGTAACTGTCAAACTCCAGTTACCTGCCTCACTCAGGATCCACAACACCTTCCACGTTTAGCTTCTGAAGCCAGTAATTCTCAATTAATTTGATCATCGGCCTCCTCGTCCTTCTCCGATTCTCTCTACTTTGGGCGAAGAAATTTGAGATCAGCCATATCCTGGATTCCCACATCTCTCGAGGAAAGCAACAATTTCTGGTTCATTGGAAAGGATACGGTCCTGAGGAGAGATCATAGGTGGACAAAAAAGATCTTCATGCGCCACTTCTATTGAAGAGATTTCTCAGGATTTCTTCTCATTTCCGGAAAGAAGGAGGGGGGTACTGTCAGCACTGTCCCTGTGCTCTTCTGTCCACAAAGGGATGACTGCCTGCTTTGAAGGAAGTTGCCCGGCGGCCGCTTCTGCGCATGGGTGTCCCATTGCCAAGCAATGGGATGCTAGTTTGACAGCTTATATAGTTTCCATATAAGGGAGTCTCTGGCACCATTAGGGTGCCAGAGTATCAGGTCTCTTCACTCCAGATGTTTATGTGCTCCAAGCATCTTGCTCTGTCTTCCTGGTTTTGGACTCTGCTTTCCTTGACTCTCCCTTTTGATTCTCCTTTTGGCTTGGTAACCTTCTCCTGTGTTTTGACTCCGGCCTGGCTGACTATCCTCCTGGATCTTCCTGGTACTGCACTGACCGCACGGCTTGACCTCGGCTCCCCTGACTATCCGACTGCTCATCTATCTAACTGATTGCCCTCCTGGAGAACTGCGACCTGCGTGCCCCCCGCAGCTTCAAACTCCCTTGCGAGATCCCTGGTGAAGACCAGGAGCACGTTGGACTCCGCACCTCCAGATAAGGTAGTGCTAAAATCAGCAGGTTGTTTGGCATTCGAGACACAGTTGCAGAAATCTTGTGGCGCCCTATAAATAAAGGATAATAAGAATAATATAATCCTCTCCGCATAATATATCCATATTATAGCTCAAGTTATAGGGATGTGGCGCAGATTGCAAATGAGGCAAGGAGGTGCAAGGCCATAGGTCCTACCTTCTATCACATCATTATTTACCGATATCCTTTTGTTGTCCTAAAAACATTGGTATACACTGTAGCCAGAAATGGTAGGCCTACCACCTTTTCAAAATATTAACACTCTTTGCAGTATGGTGGACTTTTAAAATCAATAGTCAAATATAGTACTATTAATTTACTATTTAATAGCACCACATCATGTTAAATAATTTCCCTTATGGTTTGTCACTTTTTTGTCTTTCTTGCTACTCTTTATAGGAGACATTGTGCACCCTTTCCGCCCTTGGCTCCTCACTTCCACTTTAAATCCACACACGGAGCAATAAGTCACATACAATTTGGCGCACACGTCTACAAGATCTGACTTTTTGGCCTTTTAAAGGCCAGATTCAACTGCTTGACAGGGCATGTTGGCACTTGTGGTTCTCCAAGTGCCAACATGCCCTAGCTGCCGTGGGTATGCTGGTGCTTGTAGTTTTACAAGCAGCAGCATGGCCACACTGTTTTTGGCAACCTGGCTGGCTGGGACTTGTAGTTCCACAAAACAAAATGGTGGCCGTTATTTTTTTCATTCTTTATCGCCGTATTACCTTACTACCCACAGCCCAGGGGTAGTAGGAAGAGCCCTAGTGCTATCAGCACTAGGCTGGTTCTTTCTAGGGGGGGTCCACTCGGTTTTTTTCGGCGGACCCCACTCCCTAGGGAATCCAGCCCAGGGCTGAACAGTCTAGGGTTGGTTAGTCATTATGGCAGGGGGACCCCTGCCGTGTGTCCCACTGCTATAGTGCCGCCAACCCTGGGTGGTTTGCCTAGTGCTGGTAAAGTGAAAATCGGGGGGACCCCACGCAAAATTTTTCCCCTATTTTCACGGGACCAGCACTAGTCAGGCAGCACTAGGGTTAAGCATGAATAGCGGGGGGACCTCACGCTTTTTTTTTTTTCAACTTTTATCTATTCTTTACAGTTTTAACACTGCCAGGGCAGTGTAACAGTGATGTGTTTATGCAACACGCTGCTATCAAGCAGCGTGTTGTATCTGGCGTGTTTTGAAGCAAACTCTCCTGAGTTTGCTAACTCGCAGCTTCATACATTTGAGAGCTGTATAGCTGCAGTTGCAAACAGTCGGGAGTTTGATCTCTGGCGATTTTGCAAATAGCGATTTTGACAGAAGCACAACTCTGGCGATTTTGCATGAAATCTCAGCTTCATACATCGGCGAGTTTCAACTCTCCCGAAAAAATCGCTGGAGTTGCAAAATCGCACTTTGATACATTTACCCCCTGGTAACAATCTTGCTCACCCTCTGCACCAATGATCACCAATTATTATTAATATTATTATTATGATTATTTATTTATAAGGCGCCACAGATTCCGTAGCCCCGGATACAGAAGCAAGTAGCAAATAGATGAGGTAATACATATCAGCAGCACAGTTGAGTGTGGGTAATGCTATGGGAACTCACACAGAGTGCAGCAAAAGACATGACGGGATGTACGAGGGACAGGAGACAGACGTGGGACAATAGGTAGAGAGGACCCTGCCCGCTAGGGACAATGCTGTGGTCTCCAAGGGACCAATGCAGCCAGGGAACCAAAGCCTGTCCCCATAGCATGCCTTCAGTGGACTTTCAGTTTGTCTCTAGTCTTGCCATCTGTGTGAAATATTGAATGATAAGAATGTTGCAATGTATACAATCCCAATTTTTTCCAAAGATTTACATATAGATATAAATGTATTGTCCCTAAAGGTCACATACTAACAACAGAAAGATATCCAGCGCTATATACTTAATTTGAAGACTTAAAAACAGGAATTATTATGCACAAGTTTTTAAAAGATGTTGGTCTGTCATAAGTTGGGCAATGATTTTAAGGAAGCTCAAATTTACAAAAACCTGTACTAGGTATGCAGAGCAAAATATATTAATTTTGTTTAAAAGAAAAAAACCCAGCCAAAAACACTAAATGTAAATGTATTAGGGTGAGAGTTTATGGCAGATTTGAAAAGTGGAGATGTTGCCTATAGCAATGAGATTCTAGCTATCATTTTGTAGAATGTACTAAATAAATGATAGCTAGAATGTGACTTTTCAAACCTGCTGGAAACTCTCACTTTAATATATTTATCCCATAATGTGTCTAGTAGAGTACAGCCTTTCCGCCACCGGCTGAACCAGCACTTTTAACCTCGTGTGGTGTAAAATTGGGCCAGAGCCCTGACCCAAGGTTTGTTGAAGTCGTATAATTGGATGAACGAAAGTATATTGGTTTAATATTGGTTTGCCGTGCGTGTTGCGAAGCGTACGCCACGTAACACATGGCTTGATGCGATCGCACGGTAAAATACGCACGCACACACTCGCATTACAACATTTAGTTATTTATACAATTCATATTGGTTCCGTTACACTGTAATTTATGAGCAGATAGCATTTGGTTTATTATTAGTTTATATAATATGATTATATGTACATTTTAGTGTTATTAAAGGTTTAGGTTATAGGAAAGGTGTCATGCCTGATATCATATTGAAGCCCTAATCATCAGCAGCTGTCCGGTGCAGTCGGCGAAGAGATCGCACATTGCATACTTTAGTTATTGATATTAGGGAATAAACCTTTGTATGATGCTGGCTATGAAAGGAGCAGACCCCCTGGAGAGACGACCCCCTCCTTTGGATTCCTTAGATTGAATCAGCCTATGAACTGTTTACCCTGAAGCCACCCTGTGCCTGGACCTATGGAAGCAAGCTACGTCATCTCTATTGTTCACAATGAAACACTGTCTGTATATATTAGCTGCATCCCCCATCAGGGTCAGTCAACTCTGACCACAGTTATCTAACAGATACACTGTTCCATTGGGACCCATGGAAGCGCAGCGATTGCAGCGGTATGTATGTATGTAACTTTTGGTATTGGCTGTGCTGTACTGTACTGTATTATAATATGTTAACGTATTGAATTGTTGACTATTTACATCTGCTAAAATAAACCACCATGTGCTTTGGACACACATACAATTGATTAAGCAATGCTTATTTTAAAACGATAGAATTACTTTAACAATTTGGGGGCTCGAAGGTGAGTTACGTTACCGGCAGGTATGCAACGCTTACGTTATTCGGTTCCTCAACAAGGGGTGGATTGACGGACGCGTCGCATGGCAGGAAAGAACGTAATGTGTTCAAGACCTGTGGTTCACTTTGTGTTGAGAAACCGAATGTCCGTTGTTGCATAGACTGAAGGAACGCTAATTGGAATCTAGGGACAAGAAAGAAAAAAATTTCTTTTTATTGTTGTTTTACGTTTTAAAGTGTATTGCATTGCTGAGCGTATGTGTATTTCCTGCTGTGCGTACGCAAATTTCCGGTAGATTTGCCACTTGGTTAAACAATCGTCTTGATAGTTAGTATATGTGCATAGTATAATTACTTGTGAAAACCTCTGAGACATTATTACTGTTGTTGGGAACTTTCAATTTTCTGCGCAGAAAAGGTGTATAGTGTGTGATTTTGTAACGTAGATACACTGTTATTATTCATTGTACTCAGTTGCTGTCTGACGAGGCGGATTGCCCAACTGAAGGACGGTATACAGGGCAGGTATACCGAATGCGAAAACCGAGTTTTCGCAAAGCGCTACCAATAGATCGCTAGGAGGAATTATGTTGGAAAGGCTGGTTGATTGTATCGACTTTGTTCTCCCAGTTATAATAAACTAAGCAGATTTTTGTGGTTTAGCCAGGGTATCAAGGAGCTGATAGCCCTTGGGTCCCACAGTGATATTGTCTGTGTTAGGGTTCCTTGTTTAATACAAGAGGAAGTGAGTGGACGCGGCTTGAGCAAATACGTCCACGGCCAGTAAAAGATCTCTAGCGGTAGAGTGTTTATAGCAAATTGTTGAAAGCGTTATTGTTCAACATGGGTGCTAAGTATACGCTAGAGATGGCCATTGTACTGCCTAAGGAAGGTCTTATTGAGTCAGCGAGATTTCTCATGTGTAAAAAATATGGTGCATACGCAACTGTGTATTGTGACACGTGGGTCGAAATGACCAAAGATTGTGATAGGCCTTTCCCAACAACAGGGAGTCTTAATGCAGAGGTACTAAATACGGTAAAAGATAAAGTACGGTTGATTAAGTCAACGAAAGTGAGAAATGCACATAATCATTGTTTAAAATCGTGGCAAATGGAAGGTAACACGTGGCAGAGCAGCGAACACACATCGGAAGTGAGTGTAGCGAAAAACGCGTGTTTAGCGGAAGTAAGCGTACCGGAAACAAGCATTCCTGAAGTGTGCGTTGCTAAGCGTGGCGAACTGAGAGCAAACACGCCCCCGAAAAATTCGGTCGGGGCGGGAAGTACAGCCAATACTAAAAATGTAAAAACTGTAACTAGTAACTTGTATGTTGTTTTAAGTAATGTTAAAAGTAATGTTTCAGGACAAAGAAAAGGAACGGTCCCACCAGCAGGGGCAGCGGCTGAAAGTGGTGAGAATAATGAAAAGGTTAACACAGGGGGAGACATCCATTGTACTGCAGCAGCAATTTCAGCAACTAGTTTTAGTGAATTGGTAGACTTTGCATCCTGTCTGCACAACAGCAGTTCCCAATGGGAAAGCGGACAGAGATAGTGATGTTCCCTTGAAACATGTAGCAAAGCATGATCTATGCACTAGGTCTGAAACATTTTCAATTTTGTCTGATTTCCCTGATCCTAGGAAAGATTTGACCAAATGTCAGCAGTTTATTAGATATTATGGTAATGTGTACGAGCCAACTATTAACGATTGGCGAGTATTAATGAAGACCTGTCTTTCTCTCAATACTGATATACAAAAGTTCATTAAGGATTGTATGTTGGAGGAGGATGAATCCTTAACCGAGGATGATAATCCGGACAATATTAGACATATAATCACACAGTTGGCAATATATTTTCCAGTGATAGTGGACTGGAGTAAAATTTTTACTATCCAGCAAAAAGATAGTGAAAATGCAACAGACTATTTTTGCAGAGCTCTGATAGCAATGGGCAAATATACTGGGGTACCCGACATAAAAGATAATGTACGCTACAGAGAGGTTGCTGTTAAAGTTCTAATGGATGGCCTCAGGGAAAACTTGAAAAGAAGGGTGCAAACTTCATTACCAAACTGGAGAGGAATCACTGTAAGTGCTCTCAGGGAGTCAGGTATAGGACATGATAAAAGTATAAATGAACAGAAAGAGACACTAAGTGATAGGGTAATGATGGTAAGTATCCCAGCACTAGAGGGACTGCACACACGACCACCAGCATACAACCCACATAACAGGAAACCCAGAATAGTGAGATGTTACAATTGCAGAGAAGTAGGACACATGAGGAGATTGTAAAAAGGAAGTGAAACAACATGAGTTGAGGAAGTGTTTTCAATGCAATAAAATAGGACACCTAGCAAAACATTGTGCAGACATGACAGGGACGTGCTTCTACTGCCGTAAGAAGGGACACATGAGTAGGAACTGTGTAGAGAGAAGAATGGATACCTGGGTTGGAAATCACATAGACATCCACAAAGGAGGCGTACACTTCTCTCAGAGGTTCCCCTACAATTGATTGCACACTCTGTAACAACTAATATTTTGGGGGAGAAATATAGCCGACTCTAGAGTTAATCTGTGGTAAGTATTAAGGTGCAAAATGTAGAAAGAAACTTATTTAAACGGTAATCTTTGTTTATTTTGTTTGTTTGTTTTATGTTGTCACATGTTTGCTTTCCTAAATCGCTGGCCGATGGAAAAGAATGAGAATGTTTGGTTTGTTTGTTGTTTAAAGATAACTATCTTGTCTTTTCTTCACAGATAAAGGCAGACAAAAGAAGTATAGACTAGTGTTTAAAAGGGATGAGATAGAGAAATAGAAGAATTACTCTTGAAAGACTAATTAACAATAGACAAATGGAACACTCTTTGTTAGGCTGCAGTGTCTCATGATAATTTGTTTGGCTGAGAATCATTATCCAACAATGAAGTATATACGTACTTTGCTCCAAAATATCGTTTATGTATCTCAGATGAGTCATCAACAGTTAATTTTTACATTTCTCTATTATAAGTTAGGAAAGTCCGTTGAAAAGGTATGTAGTCAATGAGATACCAAGTTCTTAATGAACAAATGACGGACGACGCTGGATTGCACTGTTAAGACCCCCTAGTCAAGTATGGGGAGGGGTCATAGTTAGCAAATAGCTAAGGGGAGCAGTGGAATGAATACAGCCACTTCCCCATAGAGTCAGAGTCCAATCCAGCTGTCATTTTGTTGTAAAAAAAATCTCCCTTTCTGCATGTATGTTTATATTCAAATCTTTATATTCCCATCATTCATTGCTTTCCTATTTCTCATTTTTTTACGCAAACGCTTCTCTCCCTCTCCCTCTCCCTCTCCCTCTCCCTCTCCCTCTCCCGCTCCCGCTCCCTCTCCCTCTCCCTCTCCCTCTCTCTCTCCCCCTTCTGGTAGAGATAAAATCAGACACAGTCTCAACAATGGGGCTAAAACATATTTTTATTTTTTTACATAAGACAAATTCAGAGATACACACACTAGATTGACATGAGTTACAGAAACAGTCAGGGGTTTTGTTTTCATGTGTATAGAAACTGCTGATTTTTAAGCAGAAAGGTTCTGTTGTGGAAATACGATTCATGTTTTATGGATTGCATATCTGTTTTGTTTTCTTTGTTTTATGATTTGTGCCTCCTGTACAAAATTGTGCCTTTTTATATGGATGCACAAAGGGTGGATAGGAGATTGCTGGAGGTTAGGCATACAGATATGCATCTCTGTATAGAACATTAGAGTAGGATTTATACCACAAGATACGACATAATGTGAAATCCTAGAAAATGTAGAATTTTCATGTTTTATATTTTTTCCACTGTTAGACAGGCATGTACTGGATACTGTTATATTTGAAGAAAGTGTTATAGAGATAGACCCCTTTGCCTTTCCCACTTAGTCAAGTAGCTGAATGTGAGGTACTGAGAATGACATGTGAGTTGGCAGAAGGAAAATCGATTGATATACATTGGTCTTCAACATTTTTCCTAGTCTAGGGGGCGATGTTGAGGTGACTGAGAAATCGTTTTATAGCAATACCAGCACATGATTAGGACACTACATAGAGGACTTTATACAGTGACACAGTTACAAACTGAAGTAGCTGCTAGTAAGGTCCACACTTACACACACGACCATACATGGCTGTCACATCAGGGTGAACATAGCTGTCAAATAGACAGCAGGGTTTTATGTGACAGTTAACAAATCTATGTTTTGTTTTGTTTTTCGTTGTATTGTTTTAAGTTTTAAAATGTGAACACACACACACACATGCACGCATACACATATTGGTTAATATAGGAAGATTTGTGTTACCTGAGGGATAAACTGTCTGGAAGGTGAAGAGATGTGGTGAGGAGTCTGGTGGACTCTGGAGAGATGGACAAGGTAGACCAATAGAGCCATCCCATATCCCTCCTGCTGATGGGTTTTCCTCCAGGTAAAACAAATACACGTCATCCAATTACACCATGCAGGATCCTCAAGTATACACTGGTGTACCAATGAAATATGTCTGGGTAGAGGTGTATTGAAATGTGTCTAATGTATTACTGTATCATACTCAAAGCTTTTGTTATTCAATGTGATAGTCCTAGAGTTATAATAGATGATAGGGGTATTCATGTTATTGATAATAGAGGTATAATGTATGAGTAGTGGTAACAAATCACATACTTTCAATTAACCATAAACCAGTGTAAACATAAAGTAGTGGTACTCAGTAGAACGAATTGAATAGAATAAGAGTTGGAACTTGATTGAAGTGACTGATAGTTTCGGCCACTAGTCCTTTCCCGCTACCAAAAGATCACTCCTGGGCAGACTCCTAACCTGTCAGTTTTTGAAATGTTCTTGACCCCTCGTGAGATGAGATTGTAACTGGGAGGCTAGGTTAGATCTTGAGAGAAGGTAAATAGTGAGACAGCAACCAAGAACGTCCAAAACACTGTTTCCTGAAAGATCACACTAACTGTCAGGATGTTGGATCGGGAGAGTAAGTTGTGGAGCAGAACTTTCTTAAGCTTAGGTTATTTGACAGACAGGTACCAGGTGTAGGCTACCAGCATCACGGCTTCAAGGGTAGCAGAGACACACTGGTGCCCATTCCACCCACTGCAGAGGGACCAACACTCAGAGAAGGGTCCAAGGGCACTCATGAGTCTGTACTGGAAGGCCTCGAATGCAGTTAGTAGCACCTGAGCCAAAGGCTAAGACTGTTGTCCAGCATGAAGTTGTAGTTTTTCCTGTTTTGTGTTCTCTCATTTCATTCTCTTCTCAGGGCGGTTAATTCTTTTGATTATGAGCAGGTGACAGAGACTGGTTCAGGTAATGATAAGGAGGTATTGGGGAGGAAGAAGTTAGTAGCATAATCAGTCCAGCCAATTACTCTATTCAATTCAGGGGTAAAGGAAAATTTAGGGAGCTTGGAGAAAGTGCGAGGGGCTATTGTCTGAGTAGCATTACGTCCGTAAGTACGGCGACCCCATGGTTAGAAAAGAGATACACCCAGCGATGCCAGTCCAGTATTATTCGGACTTGAGCAGGCATCCTTGAGAATGATTATCATTCTTGGGAGGGTAAGGTTTTAGACCAAACAAAGTGCTGGGCGTGCTCACACGTGCCTCAGTGATTATATCAAGTAGGATTAGTTCTCTTTCCACTAAATATTCTTGAGGTACCCGAGCTACAGGCGGGAGGTCACTAAGGGAAAAAGTAGGACACCTAGCTCCCTTAGTCTGAAGTCTCCCAATGCTTTGCAAGCCGATCACTGTTAAATCTGAGTATTGAGAGACTGGGAAGAACGAACAGACAATAGCCCGCCCACAAGTGTTGATGAAAAGAACTGATGACATTATTAGAAGTGTGTATATTAACGCAAGCTGAAGAAGATTGTATATGACATTATTGATAGACATAGGATGATGCTATTGATGAACATAAAGTGTTTAAATGTATTCTGAGCTTAAAGACATGCGTTGGACAGAAGAACCTGTTAAACTTGAAGAACTGTAGTAGAGAATTCAGTATAGCTGATACATGTTCTACTGTACCTTGCACCTTTCCAAATAATGTATTAAGTGTTTTATTGCACCCTTGAAGGGCATACAAAAGGTTATCTCCTAGCTCCAGAAGTGTACGGTTTATAGTAAAAGAAGAAATCGTTCAGAGGATTAAGACTCTCTCTTATGATAACTTGTTTAGATCTACAAACAGCGTGGTCATACACCAAGGGGGATTTGTATTACATAACAATGAAACGTGGTACTGAGATCCTGCATATAACATCTTTAAGGTGATAGTTTATTATACTATCAAAGGGTGGACTGTTGAAGTTGTATAATTGGATGAACGAAAGTATATTGGTTTAATATTGGTTTGCCGTGCGTGTTGCGAAGCGTACGCCACGTAACACGTGGCGTGATGCGATCGCACAGTAAAATACGCACGCACACACTCACATTACAACATTTAGTTATTTATACAATTCATATTGGTTCCGTTACACTGTAATTTATGAGCAGATAGCATTTGGTTTATTATTAGTTTATATAATATGATTATATGTAGATTTTAGTGTTATTAAAGGTTTAGGTTATAGGAAAGGTGTCATGCCTGATATCATATTGAAGCCCTAATCATCAGCAGCTGTCCAGTGCAGTCGGCGAAGAGATCGCACATTGCATACTTTAGTTATTGATATTAGGGAATAAACCTTTGTATGATGCTGGCTATGAAAGAAGCAGACCCCCTGGAGAGACGACCCCCTCCTTTGGATTCCTTAGATTGAATCAGCCTATGAACTGTTTACCCTGAAGCCACCCTGTGCCTGGACCTATGGAAGCAAGCTACGTCATCTCTATTGTTCACAATGAAACACTGACTGTATATATTAGCTGCATCCCCCATCAGGGTCAGTCAACTTTGACCACAGTTATCTAACAGATACACTGTTCCATTGGGACCCATGGAAGCGCAGTGATTGCAGCAGTATGTATATATGTAACTTTTGGTATTGGCTGTACTGTACTGTATTATAATATGTTAACGTATTGAATTGTTGACTATTTACATCTGCTAAAATAAACCACCATGTGCTTTGGACACACATACAATTGATTGAGCAATGCTTATTTTAAAACAATAGCATTACTTTAATAGGTTGTTGTGGCCATTAATTTAAACAGAGATAAAAAGACAACCATAAGTAAAAAGCCTGAAAGGCCCTGTAAAGTGTCTCACATATAGCCTTGTACTCACCAATATGACACACGTTGCAACCCAAACTACAATGCAGGTGATTGGAGAAAGTGTTGATTTCTAAAGAGTGGCAAAAAGGCAAAGCCTTAAAAGCTGAAGATGTCAGGGGATTAGGGAGGAGCCTGCGGAGGAGGAGGAGCAGTAAGATCAGGAGAGGGAGTAGGATAAATGTATTTCCTTTTTCCCCAGTTTCCCTTTCCCCAACATCCAACCATTCGGAACAGGATGCAGGTAGCCAAGCACACGCAACTGCCGAAGAATGTAGGTAACATGATGTTATAGTCTAATATGAATAATTTTGTTTTGCACCATAAAAGTGTAATCCTCAGAAAGCCTCACTTTGCCATATGTGACTTTCCCTAGGCCAAGGCAAAGTTAATTGGACTAATAAGTTTTTGTTGTCAAGCAATTCCCCCCTCCCCCCAATATATCTATATGTGCCTCCAAAAATTGTAGTCCTCTGGCTACTACTGTGTTCAGCATAACATGAACCTGCACAGATTTTAACTTAATGTCCCACCTATGAACTCTCATGTCCCAAAGGCCTAGTTGCAAGAGCCCCAGCTTCTAGCCAAAATTTCCATTCCCCAACCCCAGTTTCCATCCCTCCAACCCAGATTGCCAATCCCCCTGCTCAAAAGAAATATATCCCCCCCTCAAAAAAAACTGAAAAATTATTAGACTAGTTCTTAAATGGTTATGCTTATTTTTGTTTTAATATTTCATTTATAAAAGAGTTCTTTGGTTAAAACATATTGGTGGATGTGTTTTTTTGGGTTCGTGTACCAAAATGAAGGGACATTTTGAACAAAACTGAATATATGAAACATTTATCCCATTTAACTGGGCATTAACTACAAGAAATTTTCTGCCATAATGCTGTCTTTGTTGAGTGGAGAAGGGATAAAAAGTATAGTAACGCGTCCCCTATTAGTGTGAGAAACGAGATACAGTTTGTCTGGGTGATAATCGTTTCCTGTCCCCGCACAGTATAGAGCAGCATAGCCATTCTCCCGTCATCCCCGCACAGTATACGGCAGCACTGCCATTCTCCCATTATCATTATATGCTTATTTCATATCATGCAACATCATACAAATGGCATCATAGAAAGAGTTAATGAGCAGGGTTAGTATGAAATTATAACTCAGATAATAAAATATGCACTGCCAATCAGAAATACAAATGCATATCGTACGTGTGCAATATGTCCAACTTGCTAAATACTGTTACCACATCTGTTGTACACCAGTCTTGTGGTACGAACACCTATGTAGTACATAAATACAAGAAATAGTGGATTTATTACTGAACCTAATTCTCTGAGCGCATTTAGGTGGATACCATCTGAGCTAGATACTTTATTAATCTCATATTTGTCTGAATTCTGGAAGTCTTCCTGTCATTCCATAGAGCATTTAGTGCTGCGTTTGGGTCATTGTGTTATAACATTTCCTACGAATCGCTGTATGTTTTACTGACCATTTGGAGCATTCAAAATTAGGTGAAATAATGAAGTTTATTATGATAAACACACATCTGTTTATATTGAAATAGTTTTTTGGTCAATTCGGATTTTATTTGCAGGCCTCCTCGGTGTCGGAATTTTTATCATCGTTAAAGCGTACCCAACTCTTCCAGTCAGCATCTGAATGGTCTGCTAACTGTTATAGAAAGCTGTAGAAAGCACACACACAGGTTTATTTCTAATCTGATGTTTTGGCACAAACTACTAACATTTCTATTGTTAAATTACACTCAATAACAGTATGTCCAGGTAAATCAACCATTACTCTTCAGCAATAATGTCATCACATTAACAAAGAAAACATACATTTACCTTACACTAATGCAATCTAGCATAAGTACTTTAATAATTACTGTTTTTCAATAGCAATCTCCAGGTTTATTTTTATGCAGTATATACACTAACCTTTCATTCTTTAAAAAAAATTCAATTACTTATCTGCCAACCTATAATGTCTTGTCATACTACATCATGTATAACACTTTTATCAGGAACAAAAAACCTTACTTATTCCATGCCCCTGTTATTGATTATCAGCTAATAGTGCAGCCTGTAGTGTTTCTAGAACTTATTGGTGTCTTTTACTGATCTGTTATAGAAAGTTGTAGAGGGCACACAGATAAATGTAAGTTTTCAAGATTTTTGGTTTATTATGAAAATTCCACTATTGCTGCTCTGCTACTCACTGTAGCACCCTCTATTGAATCCTCCACAACAGATCTGTAATAATGCATTATCACTTTTAAAATGCTATTTTCAAGCTGCTACATTAGCCCATACTTGCCAACTCTCCCGGAAATTCGGGTCAATTTCCCGGGTGAGCTGGCATTTCTCCCGGATCCCGGATATCACCGAGATTCTCGGTGAATCACGCCATTTTGGAGGGCGGGGTGAGGCCAATTGCGTCATTTTGGCCCCGCCCCCCCCGCGGTGCAAATTATGATTTCCCGGGGGGGGGGGGGCAACATGACGCAATTGACCTCGCCCCGCCCTCCAGCCACGGCCACTCTCCCAGAAACTTGTTTCCGGTAGAGGGCAAGTATGCATTAGCCCCTTGGCTGGAGAGTAACAAACCTTAGTGCACAGCAAATAGTCCAGGATAAGGAATAAACCACAATAACATGGAAGCCAAAATAACTGAGGTGCAGATAAACTGAAACTTGAAATAAGAATATGAAGTAGCAGGCTAGAGGATAAAAAGCTGGAAGATGCAATGGTGAAACAGTCCAGTGAAACAGCAAGCAGCCAGGATAAGGAATCTGAAGAGATGCAGGAAAACCGGAAACAAACTGGTTAGATGCCAGGTCAAGCTGGAGATCAGAGGAACAATCTATAGATAGATGCAAACACAACAGTAATAAAAAAAAAAGAAAGTCTTCAACAGCAGCACCTCTGGTGGAACAGAGGAACTGCATGCACAAAAGATGTAGAGAACAATATTTCCAAGCATCATCATCATCATTTATTTATATAGCGCCAACATATACCGTAGCTTTTTACAATTGGGGACAAACACAGTAAACTAATAAACAAACTGGGTAAAACAGACAAAGGAGGTGAGAAGGCCCTGCTCGCAAGCTTACAATCTATGGCAGGGGTAGGCAACCTGCGGCTCTCCAGGTGTTGTGAAACTACAAGTCCCAGCATGCTTTGCCAGTAGATAACCAGCAGATAGGTGGCAAGGCATGCTGGAATTTGTAGTTTCACAGCACCTGGAGAGCCGCAGGTTGCCTACCCCTGATCTATGGCAATTGTTCTTTCTTTGTAAACACAAAGAGAAAAAAGTATTTTAGGTCAACTCTCATTTTTGTGTTTGTCAATTAATCTTCCCAATTTATCTTCTTTTAAAATCATCATAAACATTTATTTATATAGCGCCAACAGATTCCGTAGCGCTTTACAATTGGGAACAAACAGTAATAAAACAATACTGGGTAATACATACATACGTAGAGGTAAGAAGGTCCTGCTTGCAAGCTTACAATCTATGGGACAATGGTTTGATACACAAGGGTAACTGCTACATCATATTGAATATTTGTCCAGCTAGAATGCAAAGGTTACAAAGTATGTAGTGGTGGGCTGTATGCTCAGTCACACAACTATGTCAGAGAGGGTTATTGTCTTGGGTTAGCTGTGTAGAGGCTGGTAATAGGGTAACCTAGGGAGATTAAGAGGGTGGTAGAGAAATACTATAAGCTTGTCTGAAGAGGTGGGTTATCAGAGAATGCTTGAAGGTTTGAAGACCAGAGTAAATTCCATAAATTGGGTGCAGCCTGAAAAAAGTCCTGTAACCGAGAATGGGAGGAAGTAATGAGAATAGACGCAGATCTTGTGCAGAACGGAGGTGTCGAATTGGGAGATATTTTGAGACAAGTGAGGAGATGTATGTCGGTACAATTTTGTTGATGGCCTTGTATGTTAGCAGAAGAATTTTACATTGGATTAGTTGAAAAACAGGCAACCAATGTAGAGACTGACAGAGTGACTGAGCAGATGTAAAACGATTTGCAAGGAAAATCAATCTAGCCGCTGCATGCAAAATATATTATAGGGGCTCGAGTCTAATTTTGGGAAGACCAGTAAGGAGGGAATTACAATAGTCGATGTGGGAGATGATGAGTGCATGAATTAAAATTTTTGCAGCGTCTTGTGTGAGATATATATGTATTCTGGAAAGGTTTTTTAGATGTATGCAGCATGATTTAAATATAGAGTTGATGTGGGGAACAAAGGATAGTTGCGAGTCAATGATTACACCTAGGCAGCGAGCTTACCGGGTGGGATTTATGGTTATGTTGTCAACAGAAATAAAAATGTCAGACAGGAAGCTTCTATTGTTGGGTGGCAATATTATTAATTCTGTTTTTGAAAGATTGAGTCTAAGTTGGCGAGAGGACATCCAAGATGAAATAGCAGAAAGACAGTCAGTAACGCGAGACAACACAGATGGTAAGAGATCAGGAGAGGATAGATAAATTTGTGCATCATCCACATAGAGATGATACTGAAATCCAAAGGAGCTTATTAGTTTTCCTAGAGAAGTGGTGTAGATAAAGAATAGCAGAGGACCTAGAACTAAGCCTTGTGGTACTCCAACTGATAAAGGAAGCAGAGCGGAGGTTGTTTCAGAGAAATTAACACTGAAAGAGTGGTTAGATAGGTAGGAAGAGAACCAGGATAAGACATTGTTTTGCAGACCTAGGGATTGTAGCGTCTGTATGAAGAGAGAGTGGTCAGCAGTGTTGAATGCAGCAGAGAGATCCAGGAGAATTAGAAGAGAGTATTTACCTTTATTTTTGGCTGTGATCAGATCATTGACAACCTCAGTCAGCGCAGTCTCTGTGGAGTGTTGAGAGCAAAAGCCTGATTGAAGAGGATCCAATTGGTTGTTTGCAGAAAGGAAACGTGTGAGGCGAGTGTAGGCAATTTGCTCGAGAAGTTTGGAGGGACATGGGAGCTGAGAGATGGGGCAGTAATTTGTTTTTTTAAGAATAGGAGTATTCACTGCGTACTTTATAGTGATGGAAAGATACCAGTAGAGAAAGATAGATTACAGATTTTAGTTAGAGGTGGAATGAGCACACAAGACAGGGACCTACCAATTTGTGAGGGTATGGGATCAAGGGGACAGGAGGTAGAGTAGGAAGATAAGAAGAAAGTAGATACTTCCACTTCGTTTGTGGGATTAAATGAAGAGAGGGTGTCAGAGGATGCTGGGAAGGAATGAACTGATTGCTAGTCAAGGGAGAGGATGCCATTTCAAGTCTGATTTTCTCAATCTTGTCCTTGAAATAGGAAGCAAGACCCTGGGCACTGATGGTAGTCGGAGGGTTTGGGGCGGCATGATTGAGAAGAGATTTAAATGTGCTAAAAAAGGCATTTCGGGTTAGAAGCCTGAGCATGGATGAGAGACTGGAAGTATGCTTGTTTAGCAGTGTCCAGAGCACTTCGATAGGAGTGATAGCAGCATATGTGCTGAAATCATTAGAGGTACAAGATTTACGCCAGTGACGTTCAGCTTTACGAGAAAGTTTTCAGTAGATTTCATGTTACTTTAGTGTACCACAGTTGACAACGAAATCTATGCATAGTATGAAGAGTCGCTGGAGCCACTTGATCAAGGGCAGTTGCTAGGGTTTGGTGAAAATGAGGAACTGCCATATCAGGGGAGGGGAATGTATAAATTGGGGAGAGAAGGTATTGGAGAGAGGGGGAAAACTTAGTTAATATTATATTTTAATATGAGATAATATTCCTCATATTAATATGACTTAATTTTCCTACAGGTATGAGGAGGCTTGGAAGAGTTTGACAGGGAGAAGGTTAAAGAACTGGGGGTGAGCGAGTACCTAAAAAGGTGATGATCCGAGAGGGGGATAGGAGTGTCAAGGAAATGAGAGACTGAGCATTCTCTAGAGAAAACAAGATCAAGACAGAGGCCATCCTGATGAATAGTGGATTCATTCCACTGGAAGAGGTCAAGTGAGGAGGTTAGGGAGAGCAGTTTTGAAGCAGCATTGAAATGTGGATTAGCAATAGGGATGTTGAAATCACCCATGATGATGGTGGGGATGTCAGAAGATAAGAAGTGAGGGAGCCATGCAGGGAAGTGTTCAAGAAATTGTTGGTGAGGTCCAGAGGGGGCAATAGATGACAGCAACATGCATAGAGAATGGGTTAAAAATCCTAACAATATGTACTTCACAGTTCTACCAAATGTCCCATCACTCACGTTCACATCTTTTGAACGTGTACTGTGGAGAGAGAGGTAGTCCAACCCCACCTCCTTGTCTGCCTCCAGGACTTGAGGGGCTGCCTATGCTAAACTATAGTGAGGGGGGGCTGCACAGAGAACACTATAGGGAGGGGGTGATGGGACCTTTTAATGCTGAGTTGGTTTGGGTCTATAATTGAATGTGGGGCTGAGTGTGGGGGCCATCGAATGTGAATATTAATTATTTAATGCTAGGAATGGTCATGGAAAATGGATGTATTAAACACAAATGCTAATAATTTATTGCTGGGACTGTTTGGAGGGAGGGTACAGTGGCGCATGCAGGGGGGGTTTCTGAGTCTCTAGAAACCCCCCCTGCACTAACTAAGTGGCCACTGTCCTATACAGCAGCCGCGACGCTGTCAAGGAAGCGTCCGCGGCGGTGCTGTATTGTATACAGCACCGCCGCGGACGCTTCTTAGACAGCGCCGCGGCTGCTGTATAGGACAGATCTGACTAAACGGAGCTGCTGCGCATGCTATTACTTTAATGTTGAGGCTGGAGAGAGGCCTAATTATTAAACGTGGGTGCTGTTTATTTAATGGCAGGGATCGTTAACGTTTCTAAATGTACCCATTATTTTTTCCAAATAGGGCCGGCCCTCAACATTCCAGGATCCAGACAAGCTGCAACTAAAGAAACCAGCAGCAACAGGTGTTAAAAGTGACAACAACAGGTAGGACAGTCTGTCAAATGTTCTGAGTCTAGTGCAGGCTTGGCTAACCTGTGGTACTCCAGGTGTTGTGAAACTATAAGTCCCAGCATACCCTTCCAGCAATAAGCTGCTATATATTGCCAAAGTATGCTGAGGTTTGTAGTTTCACAACACCTGGAGTGCCAATGGTTAGCCAATCCTGGTCTAGTGGGACAATCCTGATTTTTGGTGACTGTTCTGCCCAATCTAAGGGGCAGGTCAACACTGTGTACTCTTTATACACACACATTGCATTCTTTACACACTACACTGTGGTGCTAGCTGTCCTTCGTGGACTGACCACTCCCCCTCTAGTGTCTGGTCCCGCCTCTATGATGGCTGACCACACCTCCTTTGGTGGGCCCCTAGTGCTGCATTTCCCAGTGGGCCCTTCAAGCCCCAGTCCGACACTGATGATGGCCACCACACAGTACGGGAGAGGATTTCCGAAGTTTTATGGATTCCAGGATGTCCAGTATTCTTACTATTGTGTGCTTCTGGAAAGACCGCCCTCCTTAAGTGAACTGGAACAAATAAACGCCCCTCCGGGGTGTTATCAGGAGCTAAACTTTGGAACCTGTAAAGCGTGGTGCTCAGGTCTTGAGTTAACCTAGCATGGATAATGGAGGAGGGAATTATAGGCAACTGGAACATGATGTGCCAAAAAGCTCCTAGATAGAGCATCTGCCCGGACATTTTTAGAACCTATTCGGTAGGTGATCACAAGATTGAAGCGGGTGAAGAAAAGCGACAAGCGGGCCTGTCTGGGGTTCAAGCATTTGGCCGACTGTATGTACATCATGTAAATTCTTATGGTCCGTTATAACGGAGATTACATGTGTAGCACCTTCCAGCCAATGTCGCCACTCCTCAAAGGCCCATTTAATTGCCAACAGCTCCCGATTGCCCACATCATAGTTGGCTTCTGCAGAAGAGAACTTACAGGAGAAATAGGCACATGGATGTAAGCGGTGAGTTTGAGGGTCCTTCTGGGACAAGAATAGCACCAGCACCGGCATCAGATGCATCGACCTCTAGAACACAAGGTATTTCTGGATTTGGAAGTCTAAGGACTTGAGCAGATACAAAGGCTTTCTTCAAGGTTTCAAATGCGGTTACTGCTTGGGGTGACCAATTAGTTGGATCCATTCCTTTGCGGGTGTCACTCACCAGACTGTTAGTGCCTCTAGGTTGGGACATGGGTCTCTCTCGCTCCTGCCGGCGCCTCTCCTGAGCCGCGGCCATCCACCATCTTGACTAAGATTGCGCATGTGCAGAAACCCTGAACTGTTAATACCTCGCCTCTAGTCTCATTGGTTAATTAATCACCTCTCAGTACTTAAGGCACCTGTTGCCCTATTACCTTTGCCTGTTCTTGGTTCTCATTCCTTGAGACTCTGAGGTGTTTTCTGTTTCTGCTCGTGTTATCCGTTACCTGCCTGCTTCTGGAAAAGTCTCCTCTCCACATCGGTAGTAGAACTTACCCGCTGCAGACTACTCTCGCTACCTCCGTTACCTGCCTGCTTCTGGACAAGTCTCCTCTCCACATCGGTAGTAGAACTTACCCGCTGCAGACTACTCTCGCTACCTCCGTTACCTGCCTGCTCCTGGACAAGTCTCCTCTATACATCAGTGGTACAACTTGCCTATTGCAGACCACTCACGTTGCCCCGTTACATGCCTGCACCTGGACAAGTCTTCCCTTCACATCAGTGGTACAACTTGCCTATTGCAGACCACTCACGTTACTCCGTTCCACGCCTGCCCCTGGACAAGCCTTCCCTTTACATCAGTGGTACAACTTGCCTATTGCAGACCACTCACGTTACTCCGTTCCACGCCTGCACCTGGACAAGTCTTCTCTACACATCAGTGGTAAAACTTGCCTATTGCAGACCACTCACGTTACTCCATTCCATGCCTGCGCCTGGACAAGTCTTCTCTATATATCCGTGGTGAAACTTACCAGCTGTAGACCATTCATGTTTCCTTGTGATATAGCTACTAGTCTGTATGGTACCTATTAGCTGGACTAAAGTCTACAAGTGCCTCTGTATTGTAGCTGCAAGTCGCTGACTTTTCTACTATATTGTTGATTGGTCTTTGCCTAACGTTATCCAGTTATCAAGTACTGGCCTGCTATATGCCACCTACGTGCTAAGGCACTTGGACTCTTTTCTCATTTTATCCTGTTTACTAAACTGCTGTACCATCACAGTTCCACGGTGCCAAGACTCAGCATTTATACTATTGACATTCCTTTCCTCTATTCTACTGTATGGTTCCACTGATTCACCACACTACCCAGAGGTCCGCACTTCTGGTAAGTGTAGCTACACCTGGTGAATTCTGGGTAAAACGCCTAGTGCCCGTGACAGCGGGTCAGGGCGATAATAGGAGTCACTATATCAAAAAGGCCACGGATGAATTTCCTATAATAATTGTCGAAGCCCAAGAACCTCTGTACTGCTTTGAGATTGTTGAGTTGTACCCAATCCAGGATAGCTTGGACCTTGGTTGGATCCATGAAGAACCCAGCAGAAGAGATTATGTATCCCAGGAATGATACCTTCTGTACCCCAAACTCACACTTTTCCAGTTTGGCATAAAGATGGTGTTCTCGTAGTTTCTGTAGAACCTGATGGACGTGACCCCGATGTATAGATAACAACTTAGAGTATATGAGGATATCATCTAAATAAACAAACATGAAGTGGTCAAGGAATTCACAAAGAACTTTGTTAATCAGATCCTGAAATACTGCAGGTGCGTTGCTAAGACCAAATGGCATGACCAGATATTCATAGTGGCCAGAGTGCATATTGAACGCCGACTTCCGTTCATCTCCTTCTCTGATACGGATGAGGTTATACGCTCCATGGAGATCGATTTTAGTGAAGACAGTAGCGCCTCTTAATTGGTCAAAAAATACAGAGATGAGAGGAAGAGGATAGGTGTTCTTGACCGTGATTAGATTTAATCCCCAACCCACAGAACTGATGATGGAGGTTTTCACCTATAGCAGCCGCCTTTCCCTTAAAGCTAGTTGCGCTCACCAGTACTCAGATGCCTCCAGGACTTGGCTCCAGAAGTAGTGTTGGTTGGTAATACAGACAACAGCGGCAGGCCAGGAGACTGGGTAGGAAGCAGTAGCAGTCAAACAGTAGCCGAGGTCAAGGGTCACAGCACGGTAGTCAATAAACATGCCAAAGGTTGGGGCCACAGGCAAAGTAGCAGAGTCCAAGGTACAGGCCAAAAGGGTCAGGGTCACGAGCAAACAGGCAGAGTCCAAAGTCCAGGAAGGGGTCATACACAGAGAATCCAACAGAGTACCCAAAGAACAGGGTACAGCAAACAGGAGCAGGTTAGCAAGACTGGGTCAGAAACGCTATAACCGGAAGTGAGGCTCAGTCCTCACTGCCTTAAATACATAGAGCAACCAATCAGGGCTAAGCCCTGTAACAATACACATGCCTGGATTAATTAATCAACATTGAGAAACTGTCCATCTTCCTAGCCAATTTCCCGTGGCACAGATTATGCAATTCATGTAAGTTATACTCTGAATGTAACCCCTTTAATTTTAAACTGCTTTGCTTGGGTATTTTGTGTCAATTTGTTATTAATTGTTTTTTTTATATCTGAGTGCCCTGTACCTTTATATATTAAATCTATAAATTTAATAAGTGGCGTACTTGATACTTTAAAGAATCCATTAGCCTGTTAAAAAGAATATAGCTCGACCAAGTTAACCCTTTGAATGCTGGTGTGTGATTTGTTGACACATTTGACTAACAAGCCTAGTGTGTGCTTGTATTTACATCTGTGTAACAGTTTGGAGGTGTGAAGAGTTAACCCTTTGTTTGCTGGTGTGGGCCTTGCTAGCCTGTGGATAGCCAAAAGCCTTGTTTGCCATTGTGGGACAGTATATTGGGGTCCTATTGCCTGTATTCAAAAGGTGGTGGCAAACCTGAAGTGTGTGGATGTGTGAGAGCACTGTGTGAGGGGCGATTCAGTAGGTCTATAACCTGTGTGATGGGTAGAGAGAGATTCCAGGCTGGAATCGTGTGTAACCTCATACAGCAAACACCCCAAAGTCACGAAAACTGGAAGTGTGTTCGTGACAAATTGGAATATAGAATACAGATGGATACCTTTTTGTTTTGGGTGAATGACTTAATTTGTGCCTTTCATGCTTAACCCCTGCTCCACTATCATTGAAACACAGTGGAGGATGCAGAGTTATTGCTTGGCAATCCACTACATCAGATTTATATTTTTATTTTCTATTTCTGATATTTTTATATCTTTTCTATATCTATATAATTTTGTATTTACTCAATCTTAAATTCACTTTTAACTTTAACATGGAGATATTTGATTTTTGTCTATCACAAAATTTCTTATGCATTCCACATTTATTCTTGGTGTAGGGCATATAATCAATATTGAAGCAAGATTGACTAACAGTCCAGCACATAATTTTAATGTTTTTCTTTGCTGGTTCAATTTAGCCTTACTCACATGAATGTTTATTTTTACTTTTACCGGACGTTTTATCAAAGCACAGGACAATTGTTATCATGTTTCCATTGTCCAAATGTCCCCTTATTTTATATGTTTGATATCATATGGTTGAATAGATAATACCAAGTACAATACAGCTTCCTCCACCCCTTTGCAGTTAGTTCTGTGAGAGATGATTTTTAAATATTTGGTATAAAAATTCACCTTTTGCCGGATTTTCTACTTTCAATATCCTTTGCATCTGGGTAGTTTAAATAATCGATATTGAGGACCACACAGGTTGTACATTTCTAATATACATCCCAATTCCCTTAAACCATTTTGAAGACTTTCATCTGCTGCTTACATTAGTACTCCTGTGTTTTAACAACATTTGACTTGTTTGGTGACAAATACCATTTTGCACCATCAATTACAATGACAAACTTAAAAGTAGGAAGCATTAATAGAAATAGTTGATATCACATCCAATATCCTCTAATCATTTCCACTACAACTCTCTGATGCTTACAGACAAAAAAAAAACATTTTTTCCCCAAAGAATCATTTAATTAAGTCACATAGCATAATTTATAGATACAGTAATAGGTTAATCTATTTAAAATGATTTAAACAGCTTCAGATTCTATTAGTAATTTTATGAACTTGTCACAGTTTCCCTTATGAGATATCAGAGAGTAGAAAAACAGTTTCAAACTATTGTTAATGTAATGTTCACAAATACACTTTCCCTACCTGCTTTGGTTTAAAGCCATTAGTGTCAGGAAAAGCTCAATGGAAATTCGTGTACAACAGAAATTTGATTTTAGATTAAGGAAGTAATTTTACAACACATGTACTGCTTACCCAATAAGTAAAGTAAAACTTCATATTTTGTAGTAATCAATGTTTGTGGATTCACAATATTACTAGCAATATCTTGTTCAGAAACTACAGTTGACTTCTATTCAGGCGCGGGCTGGCAACATGCAGCCCGAGGGGTGCACAGACAGCAGCTGAATTTTTTTAGAGTTCTCTCGGGCTCCCAGGAAAGTAGGGCAACCTTCCGCATTCTGCCCACTTAGTTAGTTATGGGGGTGGGCGTGGCTAGTTATGTCATCCTGGCACCTGCTGTAGTAGGCCAAAATTGGTATAGTTTAACAGAGGTGCGGGGCCAGGATGAAGCTATTTGCGTGGTCACACTCCCAAGATGTGGCAGCTGTGGAGATCTCCCGGAGGGAAGTTCTCCAAAGTTGGCAAGTATGCAATACAGTGGTCAGAAATATGAGTGCACCACTATCATAGCAAATAAATCTAAGGCTTGAATACCCTTAGTATTGAAAGTTCAAAATGGAATTGATGCAGCAACTTAGCATCAGTATCATGCATCTCACCGGTTAGTTCCATTCTGAGCCTTATGTACATGTATGGTTTCCCTTGGTTACTGCTATCTGCTGTACAGCCTGGCGTTCCTTTATCCTCGGACGCGATTTTGCCAAGTATTCTGCACATGCGCAAAGCCGGGAACCTTTAAAACCTCTGCTCCGCAGTGATTGAATTATCACCAGCCAGTTCCCTTTATAAGGGTCCTCCTCCTTTCCATGAGTATCAGATCATCTGGTCTCCCTACCTGATAGGAAGCATTACCTCTGACTCCTGTTCGTGCTTATACTTACCTTTGTTCCTGACTTCGTGGGTTAGGCTGTTTGTTCTACTGCTGCAACTTCACTTGTCATCGTTGCTGTTCCACTGTATCTGTGTGGATCTCAGCACTTCTGCTCTTTGCAGTTCATCGTTTCACAGCATTACCTGTTCAACCTGTTCAGCCTAATCCACTGCTAGACCTGTGAATATAGGGCTTCGCTCAGCATCCGTCCTGTTCCTGGATTACTACACTAGCGTATACCTCAGTCCTGAGTCCTGCAGCTCATCGCTTCCCAGCATCATTGTTCAGCTTATTCTGCTGTTAAGACCTGTGACAATACTGCATCGCTCAGAAAACTTTGTTTTTTCGGCATCTACGGCTTACAGGTTATGTTATGTACTCAGCATTACCCACACAGAACCCTGACCACAGTCGAGCAGCATGGTAGTTTGAGTCACTTGCTCTTCTGCCTTACAGCACTAAAGTTCAATTCCCAACCATGGACTTATGTATGTGGAGTTTATATGTTCTCTTTAACGTTTGCATGGGTTTACTCTGATGTTGTAAGTTAACATTTGACTACCACTACAATGCCATATGATTGTGTGACGTTTTGATTTGGTATGGCATTTGGCATATACCTTCCTTAATGATTCTGGCCCCCAAGGCACATTATGTGTTTGCTATTACTACGTACGGCCTACCTCTTGGAGAGGTGGATTGTTGTTTAAGGGCACACTTTCATTTTGGTGAAATGCAAATGCAAACCTTTTTTCCTCATCTACAGCTTGTTTGTTATTTACACATCTTGTATAGAAAAATACTATAGTCAACATGGGGGCTTAGTATCTAGCACCTCAGCCTCCCTGTGCTGTTGTCAGGAGTTTGATTCCTGACCAGTGCCTTATGTGTATGGAGTTAGTTAGTGTTCTTCCCATGTTAGTGTGGATTTCCTTCAAAAATCAAAATCCATACTAGTGTATGCTGCTAACAAATTGACCTGAATCTGTCTGTGTTACAGCTTTTACATTGTAAGCTCTTTTGAGACAGATTGCCTTCTCTGGACACTGAGGCAGAATTAGTGATGCTATATAAATTGTGCAATGATGATGTAGTAGTATCAAAACAATCTAGCTTAAATGTTAGTATTGTTTAATTGAAATATGAATTGAATTCTTTCTTGAATTGAATTATACCCACATGTTGTACAATTGTAATATATTAATAAATACACACACACCAATGAATCTGTTTAACATATTTTTAACATTTTCCAAAAAATAGAACAATTTACAATAAATTTACCAAAAAAAAAAAAAGATTACTCATACCGAATTTTTCACAAAATGATCTTTTTTGTGTGTATATGTATATGTATATATATATATATATATATATATATATATATATATATATATATATATATATATATATTTTAATCCTTTTATCATAGTTTTATATTTCCCCCCTAATTTGGGGCAACGATGGGGGAGGGGGGTCTGGCTGGACCACATAGCAGAGTCATCAACGTGAGCTGTAAAAGAAGAAATAACAACAAATAAATCCTTGGCAACCTAATTGTGAAAACAGACAGGAGTTAGCAGAGATGTGTACTGTTACATTACTTTAAAATGACAGCAATGTCTAATGGGATGCCAAATACAGTTGGAGCAAGAGGCTTTTGTGTGGCAGTTTTTTATATATATATATATATATATATATATAATATATATATATATATACACACACACACACACACACACACACACACACTTTTGTTGTGGCCAGGGGAGTGGGGTGTGGAGCGTGTATTTTCTACAACTATTTTTTAGTCCCATCATTATGGAAACCTGTGACATCTATGTCAACTTCAATTGAACACGTGTGATATCAGGGATTTGTTATCAGTAAGATGGACATCTAAATGTTATAAATTTATGTCAAGGCTTTAATGAAAATACTTATCTCCCAAGGCCTCGCCAACTTCAGGCACCACCTCCTTCTCCTGATTCACAGTCATGGCCTCGTCCGCGGCCCCCGACTCGGCCTCGGACTCAGCCTCCATATCGGCATCACCCTCGGCCTCACTGGGGCTCAGACTCGGCCTCCGCCTCGGTCTCGCCCTCTGCATCGCCCTCCGCCTCTGCCTCCTCCACCTCCTGTTGGCGCCATTCCCGATGCTACGGTCTGTTTGAATAAAAAAAATATAAGTGTATTGTTCAAAGATTAACCTGCTTAACAATTATAGATGTATTATATAGATGTAGTCCGATAATCATGTGATCAGAAATTGTGAAGCTTTAAATTGCCACCACAGATAAATATTAACGTCTCCCAAAGGATATAAACATGACAGACACACACCACTTCACATGGCCTGTAACAAATGATTGCTTTTGGCTTATGGATGTGGACTATATCACAGTGTCCTAGTGGTTAGTACTTCTGCCTCACAGCACTGTGGTCAGAAGTTTGAGGCCTGACCATGGCCTTATCTGTGTGGAGTTTATATGTTCTCCCTGTGTTTGCGTGGGTTTCCTCCCACACTCCAAAAACATACTGGTAGGTTAATTTTCTTCTATCAAAAATTGACTCTAGTTTCTCTTTGTCTGTCTGTGTGTGTATATGCAATGGAATGTAGTCTCTCTCTCTCTCTCTGTGTGTGTGCACATATGCTAGGGAATTTACACTTTAAGCTCCAATGGGACACAGACTGATGTGAATGAGTTCTCTGTGCAGCGCTGCGGAATTAGTGGCGCTATATAAATAAATGATAATGTTAATTTTGAAATAGTCCTTTTATGGGGCCATATCATAATTCAAACAGCCAGATAATGAATGACTGATTAGGTATATATAAGGGTGAAGGACTATAAATAAGCGGCCTGCGCTATTTCCTTTAAATAAATTTATACCAAAAGTTATTTTATCAGTGATCCAGTCCCACAACCCCCCCCCCCTTGTCTACGCAGCAACCAGGGTGCCACATGTTTAACGATTTGGCTCCTGGTACGCAGTATCCTAGGGTTACCGGAGGTGATCAGAAGGATCCGGCTCATCCTGCAGAGACAGGCCATCCGCATTGCTGTGAGCCTTTCCTTGCTCGTGGATTATGTCAAAGTCATAAATTTGAAGTGCAAGACTCCAGTGCGACAAATGGCCATTTTGCCCTGAGGTGCATTGTAGCCACTTTAAAGGATTATGATCAGTCACCACAGTAAAATGTCGTCCATACAAGTAAGAATGTAGTTTTTTCACTGCCCACACAATGGCCAAACATTCATTCTCAGTTGTGGCATACCCCACCTAACGAATTAGAAGTTTTCTTATCAAATAGACCACAGGGTGCTCCTGCCCATCAGGCCCCACCTGACTAAGTACTGGTCCCAGTACATACTGTAACACGTCAGTTTGCACAATAAAGTCCTTTTCATAGTTAGGCGCCAAAAGTACTGGAGCTTGAACCAGGAATTCCTTTAGCCAGCTCACAAGCAGGTGTCCAGTCAACTACTTTGTGGAGTTTATTCTTAGTGAGATCTGTCAGGGGTTTCACTACAGTACTAAAGTCTGGGACAGTACGTCTGTAATCCCCTGCAGTCGTTAAGAATGCAGGCACATGTAACTGGGTCGTGGGCTGGGGCCAGTCTCGGATTGTCTCTACCTTAACTGGTTCTGACCTAACCCCTCCTCCCCCCACACGATCACCCAGGTACCCTAACACCAGCCCTATTTGCTCCAGGTTATCTTCCCAAATCTTACTGAAATTGGAAACGTCCCCTAGGTAACCCTGAACTCTGCCTAACTCATCTACAGAAGCGTTAATACAGGGCAAGGGATAGGTGTCAGACATGGGCATAGGTAGGGGACATACTATGTCCACAGCCACTTGCTGAAAAGGTTCCTCAATTATTGGCAAGGACTTGTGGGGAGCACAAACACTGGGGCACCCAAGATGCTGACACACATCACCGGACTTACAGTAGGCCCGGACGTCATCTGACATCCCAGGCCAGAAGAAGTTCTGTGTCAGGCGCTTCAGTGTTCTGTCTCTGCCATGGTGTCCTGCCATAGGGATTTCAGGAGCAACTGACATTAGTTGCGCACGAAAGCGCTGAGTTACCACCAGTTAAACTTATTCCCGGGCTGGTCTATCCCCATCTACCTTCCTAGCTACACGGTACAACAACCCTTTACGCCAGGTCCCACTCCCTACCGCCATCGCTGGAAGGCTGCCTCCAGCCTGGCGCCTCATGCCTTCCAGTAAAGGAATCAGAGAGCTGCGCTGCCCTGAACTCTTCCCTGCGGCCCTCACTATCAACTAAGACAGGATTTGCTGCAGGGGGGGTCTATGATGGGGTGACTAGGGTCAGTCAAAGTGGGGTCAGTTAAACGGAGGTCACTGTGGTCAGCTATACTCACCGCCGGAGCTGGCATACTGCTAGAAACAGGAGCATAACCGGGCACCACCACAAGATCAGGTTGGCAAGAGACAACATCCTTTGCATTGCTAAAGGACGTAGTCTTTCCAGAGGCAAAAGGCTGGCTGTTTCCTGAAGAAATAGCACATGTGGGCTTTTCCTCTGGGCTGGCTGAAGCTGTGGTTGCAGGTGATGACTGTTGTCTAGCAGCTGTGGTCTTTTCCTCTGAGCTGGCCTGTGTAGGTGTAGATCCTGAAGACTGTAGCTTAGCAGCTTGTCTCCGGGTAATAGAGTTGAGAAATGCAGTCACAATTCAACCCCCAACATCATTGCCCAAAATCACATCAGTTGGGAGGCCATCTATAACGGCAATATTTCGCAACTCTTGGCCATCTCCCCAGTGCAGATACACCCTTGCTACAGGCACTTCATTTTCCAGTCCATCTGCCACAGTAACTTTGGCAGTGCAATCCTGCAATACTGCAGCAGGATCAATAAGATGGGGACTCACAACAGTAATTGAGGCCCCTGAGTCTCTCAGTCCTTCACTGTCACAAATCGGGATCTTAGCCACACTTCTCTCTAGAGGATAGTTCTTGGCTCCAGTGTTCCTGTCTGCATTCCTAAGTGTAGTGTTCCTGACTGCATTACAAGTGCAGTAATCCTGTCTGCATTACAAGTGCAGTGTTCCTGACTGCATTACAAGTGCAGTGTTCCTGACTGCATTACAAGTGCAGTGTTCCTGACTGCATTACAAGTGCAGTGTTCCTGACTGCATTACAAGTGCAGTGTTCCTGTCTACATTTCCAGACTGCTAATTCCCCTGCTATATTCTACAATCAGCAAGAACATGAGCAAGAAGTTCATCCAGGCTGCTAAGTTCTGTTTCACTCCTGCTCCAGCTAGTCCCAAGGGTCCGAATCGGATCAAGAAATTCAGACGACCGTGACAGTTTGTTCTGGCCCAATGGATCCGCTAGGGGAACATACCCTGAGGGAGGACTCTGTCCAAATATTAGCTGGACGCATTGAGAGACAAGAAACTAACCAGGGGCAAATTTTGTGATTGCTGCATGATGTTTCTACACGTATGGATACCTTGCAGTTATTCCGCAGTCAACCATCCCATACTCCGCCTGAGCCAGTAATACCTGCTTCACTACCCACTTCATCCGGACTCCATCTTCCCACGCCAGCTAAATACAATGGCGATCCGAAGAATTGACGCGGGTTTCTCAACCAGTGTAGTATACACTTTGAATTACAACCCGGGAATTTCCCTACTGCACGTACCAAAACTGCTTATATTGTTTCGCTACTATCAGGGCAAGCTCTGGCATGGGCATCACCGCTCTGGGAAAAATCTGACCCAATTTTATCTGATATTGATAGCTTCCTGTCTACCTTCCGCAGAATATTCGACGAGCCTGGAAGAACAGCGTCAGCCGCTTTAGATATTCTGCGGCTTCGGCAAGGGCAGCAGACCGTGGGCCAGAATGCCGTTCAATTTCAAACACTTTCCTCTGAGCTGTCTTGGAATAACGATGCTCTTGTTGCGGTCTTCTGGCAGGGCCTTTCTGACCACATTAAAGATGTATTAGCATCTCGGGATTTACCTACAATGCTAGACCAATTGATTACCATCTGCAATCGGGTTGATATTCGGTTCAGAGAGAGAGCTCTAGAAAAGAGGAGGCTGAAACACCCCAAGTTCCTTCCTATTCAACGGGTCTGCGCATTGTCTCCTTTCCCTGAAGGACCCATGCAACTAGGCAAAGCACGTCTTTCACCCACCGAGCGACAACGGCGAGTTAGAGAGAAACTTTGCTTATACTGTGCCAGTTCCGGACATCTGCTACATTATTGTGCTCGCAAACCGGGTAAACATACCCTCCTAGCTGACTATGAGGAGGTGAGCCTAGGAGTGGCCCTTCGCTCCCCACAAGGCAAGGACTGTATTATCCCAGTCACCCTGAAACACGCTCAAGACTCCCAATACATTTCAGCCCTGCTGGATTCAGGAGCAGCTGGGAATTTCATGTCTGCCAAATTAGCTGCTGAACTAGCCATTCCACTAGTGAAAATTCCAGTGACCATCTTTCTCTCTGCGGTTGATGGTAGCTGTATTCCAGGGCGTACCATTACGCATCAGACTTCTCCAGTGACGCTCTAAATAGGAGTTCTGCATTCTGAATCCCTTACCTTTTTGGTCATCCCAGAAGCCACTAGTCCTGTGGTTCTCGGGTTTCCATGGCTTCAATTGAATAACCCCCATATCGACTGGTCGACTCCACAAATCTTGGCGTGGGCTCCAACTTGTTTCGAGTCCTGTTTACAACGTGTTCTTTCACATTGCTCCACCTCTGATAAAGAAGTTTTGACAGTTCCTTCTGCCTACCAAGAGTTCACAGATGTTTTCAGTAAGCAGGCTGCTGAAACTCTACCACCTCATCGGGATTGGGACTGTCCCATTGATCTAGTTCCAGGTAAAACCGCACCATGTGGCAGAGTCTACCCTCTTTCTATCCCTGAGACAAACTCTATGTCTGAATATATAAAAGAGAACTTGAAAAGGGGCTTCATTCGTCCATCCTCTTCACCAGCAGGAGCCGGGTTCTTTTTTGTAAAGAAAAAGGATGGTGGATTACGTCCCTGCATCGATTACAGAGGTCTCAATGACATTACCATCAAGAACCGGTATCCTCTGCCCCTAATCACAGAGTTATTTGACAGAGTCAAAGGTGCCCAAATATTCACAAAGTTGGATCTCCGCGGGGCCTACAGTTTGATTCGCATTAGGCGTGGCGACGAATGGAAAACCGCCTTTAACACCAGGGATGGGCACTACGAATATCTAGTCATGCCATTTGGTCTGAGCAATGCCCCAGCAGTTTTTCAGAATTTCATAAATGAAATCTTTCGGGACTTACTGTACCATACTATTGTGGTATATTTGGACGATATCCTCGTTTTCTCCTCTGATATCCAGTCCCATCGCAGACATGTTAAAGAGGTCCTCAGCCATCTCAGAAGGAATAAACTGTATTGCAAGCTTGAAAAATGCACCTTCGAAGTTGAATCCATCCCATTCTTGGGGTATATCATCTCAGGTACTGGTCTCCGTATGGACCCAGAGAAGGTGCAAGCTATTCTTAACTGGCCTCAACCATCTACACTAAAGGCAGTACAGCGATTTCTGGGATTCGCGAACTATTCTCGAAAATTTATTCGTGCTACTGTAGTAGCACCACTCACCGCACTCACCAGAAAAGGAGCTAATCCTGCCAAGTGGTCTGAAGAAGCCCAAACAGCTTTTCAACTTCTGAAACAAGCATTTATTTCTGCTCCCATACTCAGGCAACCAGATTTAACCTGTCCATTCTACTTGGAAGTTGATGCCTCATCTGTCGGAGTAGGGGCAGTTCTTTCCCAAAAACCAGCTGATGAGCAATGGCATCCCAGCGGGTTCTTCTCCAGGAAATTTTTACCAGCTGAACGAAATTATGCCATAGGGGACAAAGAACTGCTTGCCATCAAATTGGCGCTTGAAGAGTGGAGGCATTTACTTGAGGGAGCTCGTTATCCTGTCACAATATACACGGATCACAAGAATCTGCTCTACCTTAAAACTGCACAGTGCATGAATCCACGACAGGCCCGATGGGCACTATTCTTTTCTCGATTTGATATCCATGTCACCTTCCGTCCCGGTTCCAAAAATCGCAAGGCCGATGCTCTGTCACGTTCTATGGTGAAAGAGGAAGATTCAATCACTGTGGATCCACGGCCTATTATCAGCCCACTCAGCATCGCAGTCAGTAGACCCGACAATACACCTCCCCAGGGAAAAACTTTTGTTTCTGAGAATCTGCGTAAAAAATTGCTCCAATGGGCACATTGTTCTAGATTTGCCGGTCATGCGGGCATCCGCAAAACTCAATCTTTCATATCAAGAAGCTACTGGTGGCCTACTCTTCATCAGGATGTTCAGCAATTTGTTTCCGCATGTGGCAGCTGTGCCCAACATAAAAGTTCAAGACAATCTTCAGCTGGTCAACTTTTGCCTCTGCCTATTCCCACCAAACCCTGGACCCATATTTCTATGGACTTTGTTACTGATTTGCCAAATTCTAATAATTTCAATACCATCTGGGTCATCATTGACCGATTCTCTAAAATGGCGCATTTTGTTCCTCTCCGTGGCCTCCCATCAGCACCTATACTGGCTCAGCAATTTATAAAGGAGATCTTCCGTTTGCATGGGTGTCCTGAAGAAATCGTCTCAGATAGAGGAGTTCAGTTTGTGGCGAAATTCTGGAGATCCTTATGCCAAGCACTACAGATCAAACTAAACTTCTCTTCGGCCTATCATCCACAGTCCAACGGGCAAACGGAAAGAGTCAATCAGGACCTAGAAACATTTCTCCGTTTGTACATATCTTCTTCTCAAGACGACTGGGTAGATCTTCTTCCTTGGGCAGAATTTGCTCATAATAATCATTATCACAAATCTTCTGCTTCCACTCCATTTCATACGGTCTATGGCCTACACCCCAGGGTACCCTTGTTTACTCCACTTCCTACAGCCTCAGTACCTGCCTCTGAAGTTTTCCTAAAGAATTTTGCAGGCCACTGGCGCCAAGTACGGGAATCTCTACTTAAAGCGTCCCAACGCTACAAAATTCAGGCCGACAAAAAGCGACGAGCCATTCCAAGCTTGAAACCGGGAGACAGAGTATGGCTGTCTACTCGCAATCTACGCCTCAGAGTTCCATCTATGAAATTCGCTCCCCGCTTTATTGGACCGTTTAACATCTCCCGGGTCATCAATCCAGTGTCCTACAAATTACATTTACCATCTTACCTCAAGGTACCCAACTCCTTCCATATTTCTCTCTTAAAACCACTGGTGCTAAATCGATTTTATACACCCAAACTGGTTTCTCCTGAAGTGCAGACTGAACATGGTGATGAATATGAAATTAAAGAGATCTTGGACTCTCGGTTTCGACATAAGACCTTACAATATCTAGTCGACTGGAAGGGCTATGGTCCAGAAGAGAGAGCCTGGATCAAAGCTTCTGATGTCCATGCTCCATCTCTCATCAGAAAATTTCACCGCAAGTTTCCAACTAAACCCCAATCTAAGTGTCCAGTGGCCACTCGTAAGGGAGGGGGTACTGTCACAAATCAGGATCTTAGCCACACTTCTCTCTAGAGGATAGTTCTTGGCTCCAGTGTTCCTGTCTGCATTCCTAAGTGCAGTGTTCCTGACTGCATTACAAGTGCAGTGTTCCTGACTGCATTACAAGTGCAGTGTTCCTGACTGCATTACAAGTGCAGTGTTCCTGTCTACACTTCTAGACTGCTAATTCCCCTGCTATATTCTACAATCAGCAAGAACATGAGCAAGAAGTTCATCCAGGCTGCTAAGTTCTGTTTCACTCCTGCTCCAGCTAGTCCCAAGGGTCCCGAATCGGATCAAGAAATTCAGACGACCGTGACATTCACCCTGCAGGGGTCCCACTTGGACCGGTTGCAGGTTTCTCCACATGTTTTTGGGGGGTCTTTTGGACACACAGGTGACTCTCTCCGCTGAATCACCTTCAGACACGCCACACTCCATTGGGCTGGCAGGGGTGGAAACAGTCTCTAATGGCTCACCTTCGCCAGTTAAGCAAGTTAGCCAGGCCCCAGGGCTCAGATTAGGGGCACGAGTCTGTGTTGCTGGGGCTGTGGGACAGTCCATCCTTAAATGACCGATTTTCCCACAGTGGTAGCACTTTCTCTCCAGCCTGGTCTCTGTTAACTCCCAGGGACAGGGCGGGGCAGTGGCTGGCGAGGAGTACCCGGAGGTTTAGGTACTTGCTTTTGGTGGTGAGTAAAAGAGGGGTGTCCCCCTTTGGGGTTGGCTGTTAGCCTGGCACTTCTGCCAGTGTGACCTCACTGCCACAAACTGATCCGCCTGCTGTGCGGCTGCTTCCAGGGTGCCTGGCTTCCGGTCCAGCACCCATTCTGTCACCTCCAGTGCGCACCGTCGGTGAAACTGCTCTTGGCACATCAAGTCTATTACCTCATCAACGGTCTGGACACCTGCCCCGCGCACCCACTTCCTGGCTGACTCCCGCAGCAGGTTGGCAAACTCCTCATGAATCACGTGGAAGTTCTTTGTAAAATCCCGGAACTTCAGACGATAGGTCTCTGGGGTAATAGTGTACCGTTTATGGAGTTCCCTTTTTACTATATCATAGTCCGCACAGTCCTCTGTGGGCACCCAACGGTAGGCCTCCACTGCACGTCCTTGCAGTGGGGGCACCAGATGCTTAACCCATCCTCTCTGGATACAGTGTGTAGCTTGCAGGTCCTTTCAAATACCTGCAGGTGCTCATCAATATTCCGAACACAGTCCTCAAATTTAGGGCAAAGTAGAGATGACAGTCCTGATTCTCTAGGGGGCGCCTCCCCCCTGGGCTGCATGGCTGGCGCCCTTTCCTCTTGGCGCCTTGATGACCTGCGCCCACTCTGCAGCAGATGTTTTGTCCCCTAAGGCCGCCAGCTGGATCTTTAGCCCGGCAGCCCTGCGCTCATCATAGAATAGAGGGGCTGATTGTGCGGGTTAAGTCTGCTGGGTAAAGGTCTCTGCAGGCTGTTGATCAAGATTCTCTGCTGTCTGGGGTAACATGCTGTTGGTGCCATTCCCTCAATGCCTCTCTCATCTCCGCCCTGTTTGGTGAATTGCTGATGGCAATGCCCTTGGCACTGCACAAAGTCTCGAGATCTGCCCTGGACACATTGGTGTAATTAGACATTCTCCTGGCTGCAGTTATTCCACTACTGAATAACTCTGCTCTCCTGATTGGTTCACTGCGGTAATCCCACTTCTTGCCACCAGAAATCTGTGACAGGATGGACCGCCTATGCCACCCTGTCTGTTGTTACTGGGAACCGGCTGTGCTTACTTTGCCACCCTTCCCTTTTGTTATCCCAAATGCGCCCTCTTGTCGCAGTAGGAGGGGCTTAAAATGCTGCCACCACTGAGCTCCTTCTATGGCACTCAGAGCCATGTTCCTTCTGGGTAACTGACGCTGCTAGCATGCCTCTTTGCTGGTGTACCTGGGCTTGTACTCCTGGCCTCTTACTATGGATCATGGTTGCTGTGGATGGATCCCCCCTGGCCTATCACACTAACCAGGGCAGCATGGGTAGCAGGCAGAGTGGTGGTACTGGAAAAGCTTGGGTCCAAACCTCAGACAGCCGGAGAGTGGATTAGGTTTCAGGGTCTAATCGGCAGGTCACAAGATTACAGCAATATTGAAGAAGTTGTCAAGCAGGTCTTGAAGCAGAGTGATGTTTATTGCTCAAGTGTCCTGACAAGGACAGTTCCACTGATTTAAGGTATCAGTGGTCAGGTCAGATGGAACATCAGAATGATACATTTCAGTGTACAAGTGCATTTTATACAGATTTGGACACAGGCTATTTTTAGAATCAGGATGTAACCCCATTTCCCCAAACATGGATTTACATACATTGGAAAATATAAAATGGACTCGTACCTGGTGAGCAGTTTCTCAAGATCCACCTTGAGAAAGGCTCAAAGTGAGCCAAAACGCGTTGATGGTATCAGTGGGAACTTTTACATGTTATCATTGGACTGTTTTCCTGTATTCGGTTGCTGCATCCGCCTAGCCTGGGCCGGGAAGACTCGGGAAGAGCTTTATGTATTATATACGCATTGAAACTGCTCACCAGGTACGAGTCCATTTTATATTTTAACAAACGAAAATCTTTTTATCTGAAGAAAAGGCGCTATGTGTTCTCTTCTTTCCTAACCCTTTTACACACGATCGGAGCCGTTAACCTATGAGAGGGAGCCGATTACCATTAGAATGAGTGGCCATTTCCCCAGACGCCTGAGTATTGGAGGTAGAGGGAATGACGTCACTGTGAGGCATTCTGGGCGCTGTTTTTGAGTTTTGGGAGTCACGTTATACGGAGAAGCTTTTTACCTACCCAGTTATTGCTATAGCGGCGATCCATCTCACACTCCACCGTTGGTTTATTTGATGGTACATTTTACCAGATGATAAGTACTGTTTCACATCTATTGTCCCATATTGTGTGAGAACTCTATTGTTTATGGGTCATATATAGTTACTGCTCATGTTTGAAACCTTTGTCTGTCGGATTTATATATATTGTTTGAGGACTATGAGTACTATATCTATCCATTGAGGACTATATGACCTATGGGTTACAAGTAGTATACACTGTATTTTACCTTAGACGTTTGTGTATAATTTATTCGATTGACACACCCATATCTCTAGTTATATAGGAGCACTTGTCAGCTCCTCATATTTGTTTGTAGTCTTAATTAAAAGTTCCTGCCTTCAATGTTGGACCTTCACACATCAAAAGATCTAATTAGCACAGGGCCTTTCTTCAGACCGTTCGGAATACATATTCACACAGAACAACAAAAACCAAAAACAAGCCAGTTTCCCACATCACAATACATAAAAGAACTTTGTAAACAAAGGCTCATTGTATCAGATATATACATCAGAAATGAGGTATTTCCTTTAGCGAGGGTAAACAGAAAAAACAAATTTTCTACCCTGGTCTCAGAGATAATGATTTTCTATCTCACAATATACACAATATCCAAAATACTTTTTATTATACCATGAAGGCAACCCCAAACAATTATTAGCTTTTGCCATGGAAAAGGTCTCATTGGGGATTCGTGGGGGAAATTTCCAACAAGAACTCCTCAAACGAGAAGCAAGGCAAATCTTTATGATGAATAGTCTGATTCCAAATGGTCTTAATGACACCAACAACTTTATGGTTTATTTATGAACATAATGTGTTTGATTCTTATATCTATAATCCCCCTATTAAGATTCATCTTCATTTGACACATATTGTATGTATAGTCTTATCACTTATTGTATAATAATTATATAATTATATAATTGTTCACTGTGATTATTGTTCACCTAATAAAGTATTAAAATAACATGTAGTTACATGTCACAACATATTGCCCTCTTTCCTTATTTTTGATATATGGGCATCATAGCATATTAATTGATTAAGTTTTCACATTTTGTACTTTTTTAACCCTCAAGGGTTTCATGTTTTATTTCACTATTATTATATACTTACCTTATTACAGGGGGAATGAATCCAGATGTTGACTTAGATAGGATCCAAGATGGACCCAAAATAGATAAGATAAGATTCAATAAAGTTTAGGAGGAGATTTAATGAACATAAGAGAAACCTTAATTTACAACATATAAATTAACTAACCAAATTTGCAATTTGAATTGTTGGTACAATGTACCTGATGGCCAGCGATAGACTTTATTTAACCCATGTTATCTATTCATAATGTATATACATGGTTAAGTTTTACTTGCTTTTTATGTTTTATTTATCACATTAATTGAATGTTACCATATACTTACTGTAGTCCACGGGGAGAGTACCTCTATTTAGATTAAGATAGCATTTAAGGATAAACAGACACAAAAAGTTATAAATCAGTATCCAGTATACCATATGTTTACATGCTGACAGCTTGAAACGTCGATCTACCAATTACTAACTCTTGGGGGCGGGCGAATATTAATCCTAACAAAAGGATAGGCTAATCCAATTATCAATCATTGGAGTTACGAGACACGGAGTCGCCGCCTATTAGATTACGACACGTCGGACAAGTAGGCGTGGCGAGTTGCATAAATACTTTCATTCCTCTTCATTTTGGATTGCCTTGAAAAAGCATGTAGCGAAACGCGCGTTGGCGTTTACCCTGCTTCTGTGCTTAATCACTCCTCATTATTCTGCTAAATTTATTTATCTTGGATACCACCTAAACCCTGTATGGGTTATAGACTAGCATGAGTGTGTGTGCGTGTATGAGTGCAAAACGGCAGGCTTCCCATTTAGAAGGAGCTCCAACAGACATACTAGATGCCTGGTTCATAACAAAGTGATTGATCCTTCATATACATCAGCGGAATCACTAGAGCAATATAGTGCCAGGTTACCTAACCATGTTTAACAGTTGCTAGGCAGAGATTTCATTCAAGCACTACCAATCCCATTATAAATACACACAAGCGCTTAAGCCCTTAATTGGCTCTATATACAAGCGTATTTGTGGAGTTGCGGGAGTACATTGAGAGTGCGTTTTTATGTATGTGGAGTTCCTATTACATCAAGATATCCCATCATTGATAAATACAATTATTATAAAGAATTATTGGGATATTGGGTTGATGAAACTACTGCCAGACATTTAGTTTATCACTCATACATTATTGCAACTAAGACTAATATGATAACTAGTCCAATTTATAACACACATACTTAAATCATCTTGATTTGAAGTGGTATCCAACTGTTAGATTGGTCCAATATAGGAGTGATTATTATATTATATTATACATCAAATACGTATTAATATAAATATTAAGTAGCAGGGCATAGCAATTTATTTTGCTATTTTAATTCACTTCTATCACTTTGGTTTTAATATTTCGCTATTCAATTAGGGGGGATTCTTTTAAAATATACCAATAAAGAAATAATATTTTAAGTAATTATTGATATCGCGGAGTGCCTTCATATACACTATTTCCTCTATCCTTTCTTTCTTTGCCATACAGGATCGTGAGGCCCCGCTTTCACGGTCTGTATTCATACTGAAAATCAAGATCAAGCGAGCTTTTGCCCTTCTGCTGTTTGTAGTCTTAATTAAAAGTTTCTGCCTTCAATGTTGGACCTTCACACATCAAAAGATCTAATTAGCACAGGGCCTTTCTTCAGACCGTTCAGAATACATATTCACACAGAACAACAAAAACAAAAAACAAGCCAGTTTCCCACATCACAATACACAAAAGAACTTTGTAAACAAAGGCTCATTGTATCAGATATATACATCAGAAATGAGGTATTTCCTTTAGCGAGGGTAAACAGAAAAAACAAATTTTCTACCCTGGTCTCAGAGATAATGATTTTCTATCTCACAATATACACAATATCCAAAATAAGTGCATTGGCAATTATATAAATAAACGGCCTGCGCTACTTCCTTTAAATAAATTTATACCAAAAGTTATTTTAGCAGTGCTCCAGTCACAAACCCTTTAAAAGAGATTGTTCTATTGAAACAAGTTAGTTTGCTGATAACAAAGTATCAGCTCCCTTGAAAGTATTTATTCTAGTGCCATAAATGAGCCTTTGGAGCATAACATCCTGGCAAATTATATATTTTTAACTGAATTTGGTGTGCTTTACCAGATAAAATTACAGGGTGTGTGGAACCAAATAACTGCATCAAAAGAGTGCTATAATGCAATAGTGTAAAAAGGCAAAATGAGTAAAATCATAATTTTGTTCAAGTTGGAAAAACCATATCAGAGGTTTATAAGTCAGTCACCTCATGTGTAAATGGGATGTATGTGATTATCCAAATGAGCACTAGTAAATGGATGCTGCCATTTTTTTCATTCCACATACTAAGTTACTGTATTCATAACAACTTTGCCCTGCTTATAGTTATATATGCTATGGGAGACCTTATAACCTTCTTTACCTGTTTGCTGTTGTCTTTAGTCAATCTGTAATGTATAATATTTAAAAAAAATGGATCTTTAAAAAGTTATACCATTTGTGGCTCTTGTGATCTATGAGCATGGCACATTTTCATTCCTGGATTAGAATGTTACCAATCTTAAAGCAGAGAAAGGTAAAACCCCGCCCATAACAAAACGGAAGGAAATTTATTTGCTTTGAGAGGATTTCTCTGATCTGAATTTCTATTAAACTAATTAATCCTACCTCCCAAGTGCTGTTTATCTAGACAAGGGGCATGACATTGTGATCCCAAGGTTGTGCCTACCATTCTTGAAGTACCAGGCCACCCTGACCCCCCTTTCCTCCTAAATTGTAACACATTGTCTACAGTCTTGGAAGCATTTATCTTGGTACCTACCTATGTGTTAATGAACATATGTCATCATCATCACCATTTATTTATATAGCGCCACTAATTGAACAGAGCTGCACAGAGAATTCATCCACATCAGTCCCTGCACCATTGGGACTTACAGTCTAAATTCCCTAACACACACAGATAGACAGACAGATTAGGGTCAATTTTCTGAGCAGCCAAATAACCTACCAGTATGTTTCTTGGAGTATGGGAGGAAACCGTAGCACCCGAAAGGAAACCCATGCAAACACGCGGAGAACATACAAACTCCTCACAGATAAATCCATATTCAGGAATTGAACTCATGACCCCAGTGCTGTAAGGCAGACATGCTAACCACTACGCCACTGTGCTGCCCATATGTATTAAAAAGGTTATGGGCATGTACAGTAGAAATATTGTGATGATAGGGGATCTTCATATCACTCAGTACCGACACAGAAATATTCCAACAATATTTTATTTTGGAACAAGGCAGTAAAACAGGAGCAATAACAAGGTAACAAGACCAGTAATTGTGTTTATGTCAAATGTGAAATAAGTTCCAAACAGTCCAGCAAAATATAATCCAAGAGTTAGAATACTCCAATCAAAGTATTACATCTGGTCTCGGTCTTCCCCAAAATATATAGCCCTTCTCTCTCAGGACAGGCTCTTTTAAACCCCATCCTGAGACATTGTGGGAACTGACAGCCCTCTATGTTTGGGACATCTTGGAATTGGTTTAGAGTCCTTACTGACCAAACCTCCCTTACCTCCCCTTAAGTGACATGGGCCTTGGGCCTTATCTGGGATGGCTCCGCTAAGTATAGCAGTAGCAGAAAAGACACATGGCAAAGAACAAATGTCAGGATAATTACAATAATTAATCCACATCACATCACATTAACCCCTTCCATGCTTTTAGTCAGCTTTTGCCTCGACATACCACCTGAGTGTTTCTGACTTTTGCCATGTTGTCACTCGTTATCCACCTTGCTTCATTTCAAAAATACAACAGACTAGTCTTAGCAATACAACTATACCACATTAGGCATATTGAAACCTATTGCCAGACATCAATAGTATAACAACAACTCCACTTCCTCACAAATGTCAGAATTTTTAAGGGGTGGGACTTGGTTAAAAGCATCTGACTATTGAATCTCTTAACAAAAAACACAAAGATGGAAAACCGCACAAGGCAAAATAATACGAGCATTCAATGAATAACAATTGTTGCCCGATTAGAGACAAATTAAATCAGGGGTGGGGGTATGCACCCAACACTGTATTAACTAGTATAGTAAGGAAGGTAAGGGGGAAGAGGGAAAAAAGTCAGTGTAATATGAGGCACTACCAAGAAGTTCGTTAAAATATAACTTTTATTAGGTTTTATTAACGGAAAGATTTGAGCGAAATAGTTAAAAGAAATTAAAATAAAAAACGTGATATGTGATTAAAATGCAAAATAATTTGCAATGTCCCACTTGACCTCCTAATCGTATCAGTACCCGCTAAAATAGCGCTTGAGGCTGCATTTGAAGTTGGTATATAATAAAGCAGCCCTAGATTGCATAAATTGCGGAGATCAGTTAGCGTTGTATCACAACACTGACAGCCCAAGGTTGCTGACCAATTGCCCTTGAAAATGCTAACCTGCATCGGGCTGAACCTATAATGAAGGCATCAGAGGTGGAAAAAACTGATCTGCAAGCATCGCGGGGTTTTGTGATAAATGCCCTGCCTAAAATAAAACAGGAGCGATTCCTGCTTGAATTAGAGCAATTGTCACGGGCACTAGGAGTCTTTACCCAGGATATCACTAGATGATGGACTTACCAGAGTAATATAGTTGGTAATATGGTACTCTGGTAGCAGGGTGACAACGGAACAGGAGAAACAGCAGATGGTGAGAGAATGCTCGAGGAAAGTCTATGACTAGCAGCACTGGTAATGAGTAGATGACTGTACACGAGGAACTAGATGGACAAGGAAACGTGAGGATAGTCAGTGGTCTGCGTATAGCAAGTTGTACCACTGCTATAGTGAGGAGGAATGTCCAGGAGTAGCGAGGAGGAAGTGAGAGCCAGCGGTATGCGTATAGCAAGTTGTACCGCTGTTTAGGTGAGGGAATGGAATCCAGGTGAAGGTAAGTAACAGGGAAGTCAGTGGTCTGCGTTAGAAAGTTGTACCACTGCTTATGTGAGAGGATACTGAAACTGGTGTCACAGGGAACAGGAGTCAGTGGTCTGCATCAGCAAGTTGTACCACTGCAATATATAAGTGAGGAGGGGCACGAGGAGATGAATGCAATGCAGAGTATACACGGGGCACACAGAACTTGATCCCACGATGATATCCACAATACAATGATAACTGAGCAGCACTGCTTAAATATACAAAGTCACAATAACTATCCAGGCAATAGGAAACAAAGTCAATGGTAGCAATAGTCTCAGTGGATAGGAGACTCCGGAGGAGAACACAACTCAGTCCAGCTAGATATGCAATACATAAGCAAAGTCAATGAGAAGTATGCATACCGCGGTTCAGGAGAGCAGGCTGTCAGAGAGACGTGCAGGGATACCTGAACGGCTGAAGGCCGGAAGGAGGAGAGACCACTGGAAGGTGGAAGCGGTAATCAGGTTGGTGCAGCGCACGGTAGGTAAACCAGCATGAACGAGGCAATACTCAGGAAGCAGTAGTAAGTGGAACTGGAAACATGAAGAACACGGGAGAGTTGAGGCGGTCTGATATCCAGTCATAGAGATAGAAGCAGCGGAGCGCTGACCCGATGAACACAGGGGAGTTGAAGTGAGCAGGAACTCTGTAGAAGCAACGGAGGCAGCGGATAGGAATCAGCTGGTGCAGACACGATGAACACAGGAGAGTTGAAGTGAGCAGGAACTCTGTAGAAGCAACGGAGACAGCGGATAGGAATCAGCTGGTGCAGACACGATGAACACAGGAGAGTTGAAGTGAGCAGGAACTCTAGAAGCAACGGAGGCAGCGGATAGGAATCAGCTGGTGCAGACACGATGAACACAGGAGAGTTGAAGTGAGCAGGAACTCTGTAGACGCAACGGAGGCAGCGGATAGGAATCAGCTGTTTGCAGACACGATGAACACAGGAGAGTTGAAGTGGTCTGGAAACCACAATGGAATAAACAGGAATCAGCAGGAGCTGAATACACGAGGAAACACAGGAACACCTTCAGAGGCTCATGGGGAATGAGACTCCAAGATCAGGCAACGAGGTATTGACCACAGGTGCTTTAAATAGGGAGTGTTGCCTGATCAGCCAATTAACTAAAAGCAACAGGTACTGAAGGCTTGAAAGGCTACACATGCGCAGACCCTCAGGATGGTGGACGGCCACGGTTCCTGAATACACGGGCAGTAGCACTCACAGTCCGGTGAGTGACAGCAATCTAAACAAGGGAGAGCAAGTGAGACAAAACGCCAACGCGCGTTTCGCTCCGTGGCTTTGTCAAGGCGAACTGATCCAAGAGAATGACAGCTGTTAAATACTCTCTCAAAGAGGTGTGATTAAGATTTAAGGGACCAATCAGGAGGCGTCCCGTCATAATGGGTGTGTATCCTTTTCATTTTGTCCCCCCGTGGCTTTGATTGGCATTTCAAATGACCCATAATTGTTACTGTTGTTGAAATGCAAATTGATTTATTGGTTAACAGCGAGAAATGCCGGTATAGTGGCTATTTCATTTTATTCAGGCTCCATGATGTTTGTGAAAGGAGTATAAGGAAATGCTGGAACAAAATGACCCATAAGTCAAAAATAAACAATGATACAAGCCTTTATTATGAATTCTGTTTTCATTGTTATTGGCATCCATTACAGTTAGGGAAATTATCACTAGATTATAATAATACTGTGAAGGGATTAGGATTTAAGGGACCAATCAGGAGGCGTACCCATCATAATGGGTGTATATCCTTTTTCTTTTTGTCCCCCAGTGAGTTTGATTGGCATTTCAAATAGCCTATCTCTGCTAATGTTGTTAAAATACACATTGATTTATTAGTTGACAGCAGAAAAATGCCGATCTAGTGGCTTATTTCATTTTGTTATTATATTCAGGCTCCGTGATGTTGTAAAGGGGGGGGGGGTTAAGTAGTGCTGGATCGAAATAACCAATAAAAACGAAATTAAACAATGATTCAAGCCTTTTTATTTATTTTATTTTCATTATTAATGGCAAATCTTAGGATAAAATATATTATAGAGATAGTTTAATTCTACAACAAAAAGGAAAGATATATTAAGAGGACTAAATAAATGGACAGTAATGAATTAATATACCGACAGGACAATGGGAGAATGGACATCCCAACTGATTTGATAGTATTCCTTTAGGGCTCTAAAATAGAGTGATCTACAGGGACTATGTTGATTCATAGTGTCCCATCTCAAAAACCCCTGAGGGAGAGAATAAGCAAATTCATAATTCAATATCGTTTGAATAAGATTGATAAGATGCCAATTTATAGAAGACCCCTAAAGAAAAAACCCTTTATGGTTGTTAATAATTATTGATACAGTTTAGAACCCTAAAAAAGAGAAATACATCAATAAGGATAGTGTACACATTTATTTTAGAAATGAACATAAGAATTCCTGAATATCACCAACAATTCCAATATGAAGAACTGGAATTCTTGGAAAAATTAGATAGAGGTAATAACCCACTCTAAAAATATGAGATACCATGATCTTAAAGTTTAAATACATATTATAGAAAGGAGGCATAGCTGTTATAATCATTAAGCCCGTATGGGGCCATACTCCCCATCTGGAATATCATTTTGGTCTCTCTCTGCAGTAGCTGTTTTTGTAAGTCGCCTCCTCTAATTCCAAGATTAATTCTAACCATTGCAAATGCTTGCAAACCTTTTGGGTTGCCATCATGCTTCAATAGGAAATGTTTTGCAACTGTGGTAAGTATCTTAAGTTTGTCTTGGTCCTTCTTGCTGTTCCTTATGTTATTAACATGCTCAATTAACCTTTTTTTAAAATGTCTGGTGGTGATTCCAACATGTCTCAGAGAACACGGACAAGTAAGACAATAAACAACCCCAGAGGAATTACAATTCAGGAATTCCAATATTCTCCACTCCTTATTAAATTTGTCTTTATACACTTTTGTAGCTACAGTGTATTGACACGCTTTACAAATACCGCACTTATAGAAGACCTTCAAACCACTGGGATTATATTTTTTGTATTTGTGAAGATGGCTATGTACCATTTGGTCTTTAAGCTTCCTTGCTCTACGCCAGCTGAATGATAATTCATCATCTAGATTCGTTTTAAGGTCCTGGTCAGTTAATAAAATATGCCAGTGCCTTTGAAATATTTCTTGTAATTGTCGCCATTCGGCACAGAAAGTACCGATCATCCTAATTTTTGGGGTCAATTTGTTAAGATCCTTTCTGGGCAAATTAGTGAATCTCTTGTTGTATTGGTGACCAATTTATTGGCCTTATTCAGAATCTTGTGACTATATCCTCTGTGTCTTAATCTTGTCATTAATTCAGAGGTTCTCTGAGAACATACTTGCTGGTTAGAGCAATTTCGCTTAGTCCTCAGGAGTTCACCTTTTGGAATTCCCTGTAGGACTGGTGGAAAATGAGAGCTTCCAAAATGTAGTATGGTATTTGTGGCTGTTTTTTTACGGAAGATATCAGTTTCCAAAGTACCCAAAGTTGATTTATGAATAGTAAGATCTAAAATTGATGGTGAATTCATCAATTTCCGATGTTAATTTAAGATTAAGGTTATTGGAATTCAGTATAGATGTAAAGGTGTGGAATTGATCCACTTCACCATCCCAGAGAATTAAAATATCGTCTATGTAACGCAACCACATGACAATGTTGCTAGTAAATTCATCGTTAGATTCTGTGAAGACGTATTCCTTTTCCCACCAGCCCAAAAACAAATTGGCATAAGTAGGGGCACAAGATGTGCCCATCGCCGTACCTCTTATCTGAAGGTAAAGCCTGTCATTGAAAACAAAATAGTTTTTGGTGAGAATGAATTTTAAGAGTGTCAGTATAAACTCATTGAATTCAATGTTAGTATTCATATTTAGAAAGTAACGAACTGCTTCCACACCTTGTTCATGATCTATATTGGTGTAGAGAGATTCTACATTGTAAGAGGCAAGTTTGGTGGTTGGGCTGATGGTGATACGCTAGTAAATTTGTAGACCGACATTTAAGATCATATGTTGTCGGTCTTTAATCATATGTTAGGGATACCCTGGACGTTTTATCCAAAATTCAGGATATCACCATCAGCCCAACCACCAAACTTGCCTCTTACAATGTAGAATCTCTCAATGAGTTTATACTGACACTCTTAAAATTCATTCTCACCAAAAACTATTTTGTTTTCAATGACAGGTTTTACCTTCAGATAAGAGGTAAGGCGATGGGCACATCTTGTGCCCCTACTTATGCCAATGTTTTTGGGTTGGTGGGAAAAGAATTACGTCTTCACAGAATCTAACGATGAATTTACTAGCAACATTGTCATGTGGTTGCGTTACATAGACGATATTTTAATTCTCTGGGATGGTGAAGTGGATCAATTCCACACCTTTACATCTATACTGAATTCCAATAACCTCAATCCTAAATTAACATCGGAAATTGAGGAATTCTCCATCAATTTTCTAGATCTTACTATTCATAAATCAACTTTGGGTACTTTGGAAACTGATATCTTCCGTAAAAAAACGGCCACAAATACCATACTACATTTTGGAAGCTCTCATTTTCCACCAGTCCTACAGGGAATTCCAAAAGGTGAACTCCTGAGGACTAAGCGAAATTGCTCTAACCAGCAAGTATGTTCTCAGAATTAATGACAAGATTAAGATACAGAGGATATAGTCACAAGATTCTGAATAAGGCCAATAAATTGGTCACCAATACAACAAGAGATTCACTAATTTGCCCAAAAAGGGATCTTAACAAATTGACCCCAAAAATTAGGATGATCGGTACTTTCTGTGCCGAATGGCGACAATTACAAGAAATATTTCAAAGGCACTGGAATATTTTATTAACTGACCAGGACCTTAAAACGAATCTAGATGATGAATTATCATTCAGCTGGCGTAGAGCAAGGAATCTTAAAGACCAAATGGTACATAGCCATCTTCACAAATACAAAAAATATAATCCCAGTGGTTTGAAGGTCTTCTATAAGTGCGGTATTTGTAAAGCGTGTCAATACACTGTAGCTACAAAAGTGTATAAAGACAAATTTAATAAGGAGTGGAGAATATTGGAATTCCTGAATTGTAATTCCTCTTGGGTTGTTTTTTGTCTTACTTGTCCGTGTTCTCTGAGACATGTTGGAATATCCACCAGACCTTTTAAAAAAAGGTTAATTGAGCATGTTAATAACATAAGGAACAGCAAGAAGGACCAAGACAAACTTAAGATACTTACCACAGTTGCAAAACATTTCCTATTGAAGCATGATGGCAACCCAAAAGGTTTGCAAGCATTTGCAATGGTTAGAATTAATCTTGGAATTAGAGGAGGCCACTTACAAAAACAGCTACTGCAGAGAGAGACCAAAATGATATTCCAGATGGGGAGTATGGCCCCATACGGGCTTAATGATTATAACAGCTATGCCTCCTTTCTATAATATGTATTTAAACTTTAAGATCATGGTATCTCATATTTTTAGAGTGTGTTATTACCTCTATCTAATTTTTCCAAGAATTCCAGTTCTTCATATTGGAATTGTTGGTGATATTCAGGAATTCTTATGTTCATTTCTAAAATAAATGTGTACACTATCCTTATTGATGTATTTCTCTTTTTTAGGGTTCTAAACTGTATCAATAATTATTAACAACCATAAAGGGTTTTTTCTTTAGGGGTCTTCTATAAATTGGCATCTTATCAATCTTATTCAAACGATATTGAATTATTATAATCTAGTGATAATTTCCCTAACTGTAATGGATGTCAATAACAATGAAAACAGAATTAATAATAAAGGCTTGTATCATTGTTTATTTTTGACTTATGGGTCATTTTGTTCCAGCATTTCCTGATACTCCTTTCAGAAACATCACGGAGCCTGAATAAAATGAAATAGCCATTTAATTTGTCTTTAATCGGGCAACAATTGTTATTCATTGAATGCTCGTATTATTTTGCCTTGTGCGGTTTTTCATCTTTGTGTTTTTTGTTAAGAGATTCAATACAGTCAGATGCTTTTAACCAAGTCCCACCCCTTAAAAATTCTGACATTTGTGAGAAAGTGGAGTTGTTGTTATACTATTGATGTCTGGCAATAGGTTTCAATATGCCTAATGTGGTGTAGTTGTATTGCTAAGACTGGTCTGTTGTATTTTTTAAATGAAGCAAGGTGGATAACGAGTGACAACATGGCAAAAGTCAGAAACACTCAGGTGGTATGTCGAGGTAAAAGCTGACTAAAAGCATGGAAGGGGTTAATGTGAAGTTATTTGATCAATACTTGTCCCTTTCAGTGTAAAATATAGTAACGTTACCAGGAATAATATTGGTGCACCACATGTTTTAGATGATGTTAATGTTATGTGATTTACCTGAAAATTGATTTATTGTTATTATATGTTAAATGCTATTGTGCTCTATGTTGATCAAATTAATATTTTGTCATTACCATTGAGTTGAAGGGGTCTTCCCCCTTACCTTCCTTACTATACTGTATTGAATCTCTATTTATTGGTTATAACAGATGTCACTTTGTTAGCCAGTTAAATTAGCGGACTGTTCAAAGCAGTGTAAAATACTTTAAGAGTTCACTGTGCTGATATTGAAGGAATTAGTGACCTGTCCAGGGAAATGTCCACTCCTGTGGTTTTGTAGGTGTAGATAGAGCAGCATGTTGGACTGGGGTATGGAGGTAGAGGCCCAGGATGGTAGAGGCCCAGGAAGTAGTGTGTGCGCTGCCATCACGCACTGTTGACCAATTTATTGTATCACGCTCATAAACTTATTTAACAAAACACAAGCTCTAAATTTACTGACACACAATTGCACAACTTACTGGCAATTGGTAGACATTTTATACAATGCCTGGATTGTTATTAGACAATGTATTAAATAAGCATTTTAGACCATTTTCAACATAATGAACCTGATTTATCTTCAGGCGTAAGTCCATTGGCGTGCTATATCTTATGTTAAAAAGCTTTGCACATGCGTCCGAATGAGACATATGCCAAAGAATGCAATTGCATGCAATTCATGTTCGAACACAAATGCCACTTCTGAATTCCTAGGACTTGAAGGGAGGAGAGAGGAGGGAAGGGGCAGACTAAAGTAGCAGAGGTACAGTAAGGGCGTTGCCCCACAAATGCACCCAATTTAAGTCCTGAAGTATGCTTATTTCAGACATAAAGTGAGCACCAGCTCCACAGCAGTTGTAACTGACGGATGATAGTGATGACCAAACACGGCATTACCTCTCACAATCACACCACTCATATCTTTAACCCTTTAACTATATTAGATCATGGCAGAGGGAAACCATTGTGCAATTTAGTGTCCAAACAAGAATAAATCTCAGTAGCAACAAAACATATTGATTTTACTTTGCTTAAAAAGTATTGCATGCGTTAGCATGTACAGATGTTTCCAATTGTCTTTCTGACCCTTTCAAAGTAGAAATGCTCATGCTCGGTTTTCTGAAAACCGAGTCCACCCGAACTTAGGGGATCCGAGTAGGCTCACGAGCCGGCTCTTACTTTCGCGCGTCCTCGGATCTGAATCGAGGCAAGACGTCATTGTTGCATTGTCGGATCTCGCGGGTTTTGGATTCCATAAGTACCCCTCCCTTCCCAGGAGATCCAGCACCGTTGCTAACACAGAAACAGTGGTATCAGTGTTCTTGCCACTCTCCAGTTTCCAGTGACATTGATCAGTACCATTGCTCACACAGAAACAGGACTAGCAGTGTTCTTGTCACTCTCCAGTCTCTAGTGCCATTGCTCATACAGAAACAGGAGAGGTAGCAGTGTTCTTGTCACTTGACAAAAATTGACTGGAAATGATTGGAAATTAATGTTATTGAGGTTAATAATATTGTAGGGATAAAAAAAAGAGCCAAATTATGTGATTTTAGCAGAAAAAATAGGGATTTTAGAAAAAAAATCAGGATCCAAAACCAAAACCAAAACATACAAGGGCGGTTTTGCCAAAACCAAAACACGAAGTTAATCCAGATCCAAAACCAAAGCCAAAACATGGGGGTCAGTGAACATCTCTGTTTCAAAGCATTTGCAAACAATTGCATTGCAATATATTTTTTATCGATGTATATTAGAGAAGAGCTATTCGGATTCGGAAGTTTTTGATCCAATTACAAATGTTGATTCCTAGACCCAGTTCCCTTATTTTGCAAACCAACCTCTTGTGTCGCACTGTATCAAAAGCTTTTGCAAAATCTAAGTAGACCACATCTACTGTTCTGCCCTGGTCTAAGTTCCCACTAACTTCCTCTTAAAAACTAATTTGATTAGTTTGATGTGACCTATCCCTCACAAATCCATGTTAATTCCCACTAATAATTTTATTGCGCACCAAGTAATTCTGAATACTATCCCTTAAAATACCTTCCAGTAGTTTCCCCACTATTGATGTTAGGCTTACAGGTCTATAAATGCCTGATTGTGATCTCGTCCCCTTTTTAAACAATGGCACCACATCTGCTATTCGCCAATCCCTTGGTACTGAGCCTGATGAGATTGAATCTCTGAAAATTTAGTAGAGCGGTCTAGCTATTTCCGAGTTTAGCTCCATAAGGACCCTTGGGTGTATGCCACCAGGACCCAGGTCCAGAGCTTTATTTATCTTAATATTCTTCAGTCGCCTTTGGACTTCTTCCTCTGACAACCAAGTATTAAGCAATGGTATGGTTTCATTTCCATTTTTATGTATTACTCCTACCATTTGTTCCTCTCTAGTAAATACTGAATAAAAGAAAGTGTTTAATACTTCTGCTGTTTCCTTAGTATCATATATCAATTCACCCATCTCACCTCTTAGGGGTCCTATATTATCTTTTTTAATCCTTTTGCCATTTATATACTTAAAAAACTTTTTGGGGTTTGTCTTACTTTCTTTTGCAACTTGCCCTACATTTTCTAATTTAGCCAATCTAATTTCCTTTTTGCTTGTTTTATTACATTCCTTGTAAGTACGGAAGGACTCCTTCAGACTTTAACAATTTAAATGCACGCTTCTTCCTTTGCTTTGCTTTTCTTCCCTTACCTTTTTATTTAACCACATTGGTTTAGACTTAATTCTTTTACATATATTTCCCATAGGAATGAACTTATACGTGTATGTTTCCAGTAACATTTTAAAGACAGCCCACTTTTCTTCCGTATTCTTTCCTTCAAAGGCTTTGTCCCAGTCTATGCTCTTTATAGACTCCTTTAGCATATTAAAATTTGCCTTTCTAAAGTTTAAAGTCCTAGTTGATCCCTTATACCGTTGCTTCTGGAAACTAATTTCAAATGAGACCATATTATGATCACTGTTTCCCAAGTGCTCCCTTACTTGAATATTTGATATTACGTCTACATTGTTTGTTATTACTACGTCCAGTATAGTCCGGTTCCTAGTTGGTTCCCCTACTAATTAGGAGATGTAATGGTCTTTTAGCATGCTCAGAAACCTATTTCCCCTAGCTGTACTGCAGGTCTCAGTACTCCAATCAATGTCCGGATAAATAAAATCCCCCATAATTAAAATTTGACCTAGTTGTGTAGCCTTTTCTCGGACTCTCACTGGTACTGTGGGTTGCAGTTACCCCTGGCAACCACCTATGATCTATTTCCCTAAAATCTCTGGACTCTCACCGGTACTGTGGGTTGTAGTTACCCTTGGCTACTGCCTACGTTCAGTTTCATCATCTTTACCTATCACTGCAAGTTCCGTTCCTTTCCGGACAAGCACCGGTACAGAAGTTGCTGTGTATCAGGGGACTTCGCTGTCAGCTGTTCCTTTATTTATTCCAGTGGCCACAAGTAATATATCAGTCTTGACACCATCCGCTCAGTGTCTCACCTGACTCCCTCCTGCTCTTCCTACTCTACGGCCTCTGTAACTCTATTCCTGGGTTCCCCCAGCCAGTGCACATCTCACGACCCTCTGTTTGTCTGCAACCAAGCCTGTCCCCATCAATAGGGGCAACAGTGAACACCAGACGTTCAGAGAAGACTCCGGGTTTGCTGTACTGGATGAGGGGTTCCTAACACTTGCTGGTACACCTGAGCTGGTACCAATGACCTTTTGCTTTCAGATCAGGGCTGCTGTGGGTGGTTCCCCCTGACCTATCACAGTGGGCAGAGCTGCAGGTAGCGGGAAAAGTGTTGGTACTAGTGTTGGTACATTAGAACAGCCGGATAATGGATTAGATTTGGTCTAATCTGCAGATCACAGGAATTACAGCAGGGTAAGTACTCATCAGAGCAGGCTCTTTAAGCAGTGATGTTTTATTAGTTTTAAGTAGCGCTTGGAAGGACAGTTAAATACACTAGTTTAAGGTACTAGGGATCTCCAGAAAGTACACATGGTTTATTATACATGGTCAAACAGTGCTCATTTTCATACAGTTTTGGACACAGCTTAGCAAGGGTCCCCTATTTCCAAACAGGCCCAAAAAGTCATTTCATTCAATGATTAACATCGGGATGTGAGATGTTCTTTAAACTAAATGCAAATTCTACTTATCAAAATTGACACTATTCTGGGATATTCTAAATCACATTGTATCCTGAATCTACATTGTTCAAACAAGTACCTCTCTCTACTAAGACTTGACAACAGGTAACGACTTCCTGCTGGGTCTTCAGGCTAAGGCAGGTTTTTTGCCACTTCTGCGATGAAAAGACTTCCTTAGCATTTCCTGCTATCAGCAAAACAAACTTCCTCTACCCTGGCATAATACGTTTGAAATCAATACATTTCTAATACACATTATCAAAAATCCGTACATTTGCAATGATATAAAGTAGTGCACTGTGCTAATAATTGAAATATATTTATACAATAACTTATTTATAAGTCATCCAGCCACAAGCAATCAGTGACATCTTTATTAAGCAGTTAAAAAATGGGGTATTGTGTTTGCATGTGAGCGGCAGTATAGCAGCACCCCTCAAAAAATGAATATTTTTCTTTCTTGTGAAAGCTAAAGAGTTTTCTAGAGACCGCAATTTTTGTGAGGGGCAGTAAGTGACATCTTTATAAAGCAGTGATAAAACAGGGCATTATGTTTGCGTGTGAGCAGCAGTGCAGCAGCACTCCCCAGAAAGACAATACATTTCTTTCTTTTAAAATCTAAAGTGTTTTCTCTTGTCTAGTGAAAGCAATTTTTGTCAGTAGCAGTCACTACCATCTTTAGTAGGTAGTCAATAAACAGGATGTTGGTGGGGCATGAGTAGCCGGTGCAACCCCAAAAAAGTATACAAATTTATTTTTCTTAAGAACAAATTGTCTAAATTTCAATGATATAATTGTGGAGTAGTGTTAGAAGAATTGTAAGGTAATTCCCTCCTTTCCCTTTCTCATTGGGCGTTCTCCTGTTGTAGTGGCAGCATTACTCCTTTTGTCAATGACAACCATGGATCATTGTAAGACCAGGAGCATCCCAGTACCAGTACTGGCAGCAATAGTATGTTTTCGACCTCTACTAGTAACAAAGGTCATGCGGGAACAAAATATAAGAAAGCATCCTCAAAATCCAAACATGGTTTGTCAATCTCAAATAATACATCAGCTTTTGATATAAGGAGGAGGATTAAGAAAGAATTTTCTGATGAATGTAGTGATTTGTCCAAACTAATTAAAATAGCTAACATTCCATATACCACCCACAATGGCAAGACAAGGCTTAAACCATGCCCCCTTTTTGCTACGAGGGGTCCTGCTACTGCTGGTACGCGTGCTAGAATGTTCATTGAGTGCCCAACATGTTCATTCAGCTTCCTTAAGTTCCCATGCACCGTCTTCTCCTTCAGACTGGAGATCTGTCACCTCCAAAATAGCCAAATCAGTACCTGAAAATAACACTGAGGCTGAAGAACAATTTGGGAACTCACAGAATCCTGAGCAGAGTCTAAGGAAGGTATCCATGACTGCTATATGTGAGTCTGATGTTTCATGTTCTGAAACTGTCATTATAGAGCAGCCTCCATCCACAATTTCTCAACCATTTGAAAATGTGAAGATGAGTAGTAGAAATACTAATGATGATTTAGACATAAAAATTGAGGATGCTACTTTGGAACTTGCAAATATGCAAGAGGATGAGGGGGATAATTGTGGATCTGAAATTGAATGTGTTGTACTATAACTAGATAATGAGGAGGATGATGATGATTATGTTGAACTAAGTCAGCCACCAGTGCTACCACCTCATGCCCATGATAAGCACATTATCATGCCAGGGCATATGACTAAAAAAATCACCTCTTCTGTTTGGAAATATTTTCATCCCAATCAAGACAACATTTGTCAAGGCATCTGTAGTCTTTGTTAGTCCAAAATAAGTAGAGGTAGGGACATTGACCATCTATGCACCTCCTTCCTGTTGTCATTTGCAGGGAGTTCATTCAAGTAATTTGTCAAAATGTGGCAAACTGTGTATAGAGCAAGCAGCCCAGCATCAGGTAGCAGCTACAACTCTCCTCAGGATTCCAGACTGCCCATAACTGAGCGTACATTGTGTGTGCATTACGACCACGTGAATTTCAACACATACCGAGATGTCGGAGCAGGTGCTGCTGTTTGTGGCCCGTAAAATTTCTGTGCATTTTTAACATTCAGCGACCGCATGTAGAACATTGCAGCAACTGCAAAAAAAATATCAACTGAAGCAAGAGGTAGTAATAAGATGGAATTCCACATTTTATATGTTTTAGTGAATAGAGGAACAGCAACAAGCTATCAAGAGCTGCACTCAAGCCATGAGATAGGGAGAGGGAGGATATGTTAGCTTGCTCCAGCACATAGGAGAATCCTTATTGTTTTATAAAAGCTATAGTAACCCTTTGAAATTGTCAGAATTGAAATGAGTTCAAACACTGCCAGCCTCAGACAAGTCACACCCCTAATCAAACTACTTAAAAAGCAGTTGGAGAAGATGATGCAGTAGATGAAACTTGGCGAGTCTGCAAAGTATGTCAGCCCTGTAGATCAAGTCCATTATTCACTTTGCCAGGACCCAAAGGTTTTCAGCATCTTGAAATTCGATTACTATATTTTGGCAACCATGCTCGATCCTAGTTTTAAGTCATATGTAATGACTTTATTTCCAACTGACAATAATCCTAACAGAAGCTCCTTGTGAGCAAGCTCAAGTTGAATATGACAAGTCCCCTGCTTCACCTTCTCCTAAAATTGGTAGTGCCCTAAAAAAACATGCCTTTTCTAAGAGTCACAATGACATATTGACACCTCTACCATGCCTCAATCTGATACACCTTATCTTAGTAGAATGTCAGAGCATTGCTTTAAAGATAAAGTAGAAATTAGCATCTCAGCCAATACTTTGAATACTGGCAGGAATAAAAAGGCAATTTGTACAAACAGTGTATACTCGGAAAGAATGTGTCATACGCCGTCCTCGGTATTCCTAGACCGAGACCAGGCTCACTTACCTGCCTGCCGGCCCCGTCAGTTCACCGCTGATGGCCGCCATCTTGGATACGGGTCTGCGCATACGCAGACCCGATTTCTTTATAAAGACTTTATTACATTCCTATTGGATGAAATTTTTCCCTCCACTATTTAAAGCAGCCTCCTTCTCCCCACTGAGCCTGTTCTTAGGTACATTTTGTGAAACTTACTGGTGGATGTCACCTGTTTTCCACACTATAATTCCTGCAATCTGCAGACTGTCACAGCTCCACGCTGTTCTCCTGCAATCAGCAGACCGTCACAGCTCCTCGCTGTCCTCCTGCAATCCGCAGACCGTCACAGCTCCACGCTGGTTTCCGCTATCCCAGCGGTAATTCTTGCAGTCCGCATGTCACGGGCACTAGGAGTTCTGCCCAGGATTCACCAGTTGACTATGCTTACCAGAGGGGCGGAGTTTGCACAGCGGTCCTCTGGCAGCAGGGTGAATAGTGGAACGTATATAACAGCAGATGGAGAGAGGATGCCAATGGAATTGATGATAGTCAGTGACTTGCAGCTATATTGGTAGATGAGTCAGCGACTTGCAGCTATACTGGTAGATGAATCAGTGACTTGCAGCTATAGTGGAAGATGAGTCAGCGACTTGCAGCTATAGTGGAAAGGCAGGTTTCAACCACGGAGAGCAGGGTTAACGTGAGCAGGTGAAGGAAGGTAATGGGAGAGTCAGTGGTCTGCGGATAGCTGCTGTGATGGGAAGACTTGTCCAAGTGCAGGTAGGTAGTGGGGAAGTCAGTGGTCTGCGTTCAGCAAGTTGTACCACTGCTGTGTAGGGAAGACTTGTCCAGGTGCAGGTAGGTAGCGGGAAGTCAGTGGTCTGCGTAAAGCAAGTTGTACCACTGCTGTGATGAGAAGACTTGTCCAGGTGCAGGTAGATAGAGGAGGCGTCAGTGGTCTGCGGATAGCAAGTTGTACCACTGCGAGTAGGTAAGGACTTGTCCACGTGCGGATAAGTGGAGGAATGAAAAGAGTCAATAACTGTATGAAGACCATGAAAGCACAGAGGAACTGTTCCAAACAGATATGCAGCATTATAGCTAATAGTCTATGGCAGTATGAATACCGCTGCTGAGTAGAGAGGCTTGTACAAAGCGGATATGCAGCGTATCAGCTAATAGTCTATAGCGGGTATGGATACCGCTGCTGAGTAGAGAAGCTTGTCCTAAGCGGATATGCAAGGTAACAGTTTATAGTCAATAACAAGTAAGCATACCGCTGATGAGTAGAGAAGCTTGTCCACGAGGATATGCAGGCACAGCAGGAGCGCTGAACGGCTGAAGCGAGTATGGGAACCGCAGGTGAGCAGAGCAGGTAATCCAACAGACAGCTGAGGACACGAGCAGGATACAAGAGTCAGTAGCGGGTATGAGAACCGCTGATGAGCGGAGCAGGTAATCCAGCAGACAGCTGAGGACACAAGCAGGATACAGAAGTCAGTAGCGGGTATGGGATCCACCGATGAGTAGAGCAGATAATCAGCAGGAAGCTGAAGACACGAGCAGGACACAGGAGTCAGTAGCGGGTATGGGAACCACCGATGAGTAGAGCAGGTAATCAGCAGGAAACTGAAGACACGAGCAGGACACAGGAGACACCTTCAGAGACTCACAGGGAATGAGACTCAAGATCAGGCAACGATATAATGAGCACAGGTGCCTTAAATAGGGAGAGGTGCCAGATCCACCAATTAGATTAAAAGCAAAGGTCATAAGAGTTCTTGGATGCTGCGCATGCGCAGTCCATCAAGATGGCGGACGGCCGCGGCTCAGGACAGACGCCGGCAGAAAGGCTAGAGAACCACGCACCAGCGCAGAGGCACTCACGGTCCGGTGAGTGACAGTACCCCCCCTTTTATAGGTGGGCACAGAACACTTGGAGCCGGGTTTGCCCGGATACTTGGAATAAAATCTTTTTAGAAGATATGGAGCGTTGAGATCATCTGCGCGGATCCAAGAACGCTCCTCTGGACCAAAGCCCTTCCAATGCACAAGGAAGCAAAGAAGTCCTCGCGAAATTTTAGCATCTAAAATATGAGTAATTTCAAACTCCTCCTCTTGATGAACTTGTACTGGCTGAGGTGCTGAAGGAGGAACAGAGAAACGGTTGATGATAAGAGGCTTGAGTAATGACACATGGAAGGCGTTGGAGATACGAAGGTTCTTAGGTAATAGTAGTTTGAAGCACACCGGATTTATCACCTGAGTGATCTTATATGGACCAATGAAACGGGGAGCGAACTTCATGGACGGAACCTTCAGGCAAATATTTTTGGTAGACAGCCATACGCGGTCTCCAATTTTAAGTGGTAGAATAGCTCGCCTCTTTTTATCAGCAAAACACTTGTATCTGGCAGATGTCTTCTTCAGGCAGGAATTAACTTGAGACCAGATATTTTTGAAACTCTGACATACACTTTCCACTGCAGGAACTTGGGTGGGAGGGAGGGCAGGAAATTCTGGGAAAGACGGATGGTGACCGTATACCACAAAGAATGGACTTTTTGAAGATGACTCGTGATACATATTGTTATGGGCGAATTCAGCCCATGGAAGTAAATCTACCCAGTTGTCTTGGTTGGCTGAGGAGAACATCCTTATGAAAGTCTCAAGATCTTGGTTGACTCTCTCGGTCTGTCCATTTGATTGAGGATGGTAGGAGGATGATAGTGACAATCGGATACCCAAGGTCTTGCAAAAGGGCTCGCCAGAATCTGGAGACGAACTGTACTCCTCTATCTGAAACAATCTCAGATGGACATCCATGAATTCGGAAGATCTCCTTGATTAAATGGTCAGCCAGAGTAGACGAGGAAGGTAAACCGGTCAACGGAACAAAATGTGCCATTTTCGAAAATCTATCCACCACTACACAGATAGTATTGCACTTTTTACTAGGAGGAAGATCGGTGACAAAGTCCATACTAATATGGGTCAAGGCTTGGAAGGAATGGGTAGTGGTTGAAGTAATCCCGCCGGTGTTCTGCGGGGGGTTTTAAACTGAGAACACACCTCACACGCGGCCACAAATTCTTTGACATCTCTCCTCATAGAGGGCCACCAGTAGCTTCGAGAAAGGACTTCTAACGTCTTGCGTTCACCCGAATGTCCAGAAAAGCGTGAAGAATGATACCACGATAATATTTTTTTACGTAAAGATGGAGGCACGAGGGTTCTCCCAAATGGTGGCACCTTGGTGGAAGAAGTGGCCAGAGTCACACATTTGGAATCCAATATGGGATGTGTTGAAGTCGTATAATTGGATGAACGAAAATATATTGGTTTAATATTGTTTAGCCATGCAAATGCGATCCGTACGCCACGTAACACGTGGCGTGGTGCGCTCGCTCGGTAAAATACGCACGCACACACTCGCATTACAACATTTAGTTATTTATATTAATTTCTTATTGGTTCTGTTACACTGTAATTCAGGAGCAGATAGTATTTGGTTTATTATTAGTCTATATATATATATATATATATATATATATATATATAGTGATTATATGTACATTGTAGTGTTATTAAAGGTTTAGGTTATAGGAAAGGTGTCATGCCTGATATCATATTGATCCCCTAATCATCAGCAGCTGTCCGGTGCAGTCGGCGAAGAGATCGCACATTGCATACTTTAGTTATTGATATAAGGGAATAATCCTTTGTATGATGCTGGCTATGAAAGGAGCAGACCCCCTGGAGAGACGACCCCCACCTTTGGATTCCTTAGATTGAATCAACCTATGATCTATTTACCCTGGACCCACCCAACGTCTGGACCTATAGAAACAATCTACGTCATCTCTATTGTTCAAGTGTAACACTGTACTGTATATAATCATTGCTGCACACACCCTGGCCCTCAGTCACTTCTGACACAGTATTCTAAGCAGATATACTGTCCACCGGGTCCCGTGGGTGCGCAGCGAGCGCATGCGATTGCATTGGTATGTATTTATCTTTTGGTATTGGCTGTACTGTACTTTATCATAATATAATAATGTATTGAATTGTTGACTATTTACATCTACTATAATAAATCACTTTGTGCTTTGGAAACATACAATTGAGTGGGCAATGCTTATTTTAAAATGATACAATTACTTTAATAGATGATTAGGACAATCTTTAGCGTCAGAGGACGCCACAAAAGCCCGAGATAAGGCGTCTGCTTTTCTATTCTTGGACGCTGGTTTGAAGGTTATGATAAGCTCAAAACGGGAAAAGAAAAGTGACCATCTTGCTTGACGAGGATTCAAACATTGGGCTGACTGCAAATATAAAAGGTTTTTGTGATCCATAAAAATAGTAACAGGATGACGAGCTCCCTCCAGCAGATATCTCCACTCCTCTAATGCTGATTTTATGGCCAACAATTCCTTGTCCCCGATAGTGTAATTTCTCTCCGCAGGTAGAAGACCTCGAGAGTAGAAGGCACAAGGATGGAGTTTTTGTTGCTCCGATCTTTGAGATAGTATGGCCCCTAGGCCAACATTAGAGGCGTCTACTTCCAAAAAGAAAGGAAGGGTCACGTCAGGCTGTCGAAGAACAGGAGCGGAAGAGAAGGACTTCTTGAGGAACTGGAAAGCTTGAAGGGCCTCGGAGGACCATTGTTTAGTGTTAGCTTCCTTCCAGGTCAGAGCCACTATTGGAAAAGCGATGGAGGAAACACCTTGAATGAAACATCTGTAGTAGTTTGCAAAACCTAAAAAGCGTTGGATTGCTCTGAGAGTAGTTGGCTGGGGCCAACGTAGTACAGCGTTCACCTTTTCAGGATCCATCTTTAGACCAACTCCGGACACAATATATCCCAAAAATGGAATCTGGGATAGCTCAAAGGAACATTTTTCTAACTTGCAGAATAAAGAGTTTCTCAGGAGTCTGGAAAGGACCTCTGCCACATGTTGATGATGAGTGGGTAGATCCTGAGAAAAGATTAATATGTCGTCCAGGTAGACGACGACACAGACATACAACAAGTCCCGGAAGATCTCATTCACGAATCCCTGGAAGACAGCAGGGGAGTTACACAACCCGAAGGGCATAACTAGATATTCATAGTGACCATCCCTGGTGTTAAAAGCTGTCTTCCATTCGTCTCCAGACTTGATCTGGATTAAATTATAGGCGCCTCAAAGATCAAGTTTGGTGAATATCTGGGCTCCCTTAATGCAATCAAAGAGCTCGGTAATTAGTGGAATAGGGTACCGATTTTTGATGGTAATGGCATTGAGACCACTATAATCTATACAGGGTCGTAATGATCCATCCTTCTTCTTCACAAAAAAGAACCCCGCTCCAGCGGGAGAAGTGGAAGGTCGGATAAATCCTCGCTGGAGGTTCTCCTTGATATTCTCAGATGTTGCTTGGGTTTCTGGTAGCGAGAGTGGATACACACGACCACTAGAAGGGTTGTTGCCAGGTTCTAAGTCAATCGGACAATCCCACGCCCGATGAGGAGGAAGGCGTTCAGACTGGATCTTATCGAACACATTCGCGAAGGAAGCATACTGTGGAGGAAGACCCGGTGGGCAGGGTGTAATGGAAGACTGATTTATTTTGAGTGGAACGACTTGAGACAAACATCTATGATGACAATCCAGACCCCAGGAAGTGACTTGAGGAGTATTCCAGTCAATCTGAGGGGAATGAAGTTGAAGCCATGGAAGACCAAGTACGATGGGACTGGTGGTAACAGGAAGGACCAACAAGGAAATTTTCTCTTGGTGTAAGACTCCGATTTGAAGGGTCAATGGAGCCGTACATTGAGTGATGAGCCCATTAATTATGCGTGAACCATCGATAGCGGTGACAGCTACAGGTGCTTTTAAAGGAATCACTGGTAGGGACCATTGATTCACTAGAGAACTAGAGATAAAGTTTCCAGCAGCTCCAGAATCTAGAAGTGCTTGAGACAAAAACGATTTGGTGGCAATTCCATAGAATTTGGAGAGGACTCCAGGGACCCTAACCTTACCTCTCCAGAACTGGTTAGGGCCTGGCATTTCCCGACCTTCTAGGGCATGAGTTCAGCATGTGAGTAGAGTCAGCTCAATAGATACAGAGTCTATTCTTCACTCGTCGCTCCCTCTCTTCAGATGTTAGTTTAGAGCGTCCTACCTCCATGGGTTCTACTGGAGGTGGAAGATGACGAACTTGGGATACTGAGCGAACAGGCGCTTTGGAAGAAATTACTCTTTCGGAATCTCTCTCACGAAACCTCATGTCTACACGATGGCATAGAGAAATCAAATCGTCCAAGGAGGAAGGTAACTCTTGTGAGGTCAGTGCGTCTTTGATCTTGTCGACAAGCCCCTGCCAGAAGGCAGCTATCAGCGCCTCAGTGTTCCATTGGAGCTCGGAGGCAAGAATCCGAAATTGGATGATGTACTGAGCTACAGACCGAGTTCCTTGGCGTAGCCGGAGAATACTAGAAGCCGCAGAGATAACACGACCAGGTTCGTCAAAAATTCTTCGAAACATAGAAATAAACATGGCATTATCCTCCAATAAGGGGTCATTTCTTTCCCACAGAGGGGAGGCCCATGCGAGAGCCTGTCCGGAAAACAAAGAGATGAGATAGGCCACTTTGGAACGATGAGTAGAAAAGTTATGTGATTGGAGTTCAAAATGAATAGAACATTGGTTAAGAAAACCCCTACAGGTTTTGGGGTCTCCATCATACTTAGAAGGAGTAGGCAGGTGTAGCGTGGAAGCGGTAGACACCTGGGATGGCATTGGGGGAGAAGAAGGAGGTACTGGAGGGTCAACAGTAGCTGCTACATTTTGCTCAGGGATTCCTCGGGAGGCTAAAGCCTGACAACATTGGAACAACTGTTGCTGTCGAACATCTCTTTAGCTGTTGGTTCCGATCTTGGGTCTGTCATGGCCTGATCTTACTGTCACGGGCACTAGGAGTTCTGCCCAGGATTCACCAGTTGACTATGCTTACCAGAGGGGCGGAGTTTGCACAGTGGTCCTCTGGCAGCAGGGTGAATAGAGGAACGTATATAACAGCAGATGGAGAGAGGATGCCAATGGAATTGATGATAGTCAGTGACTTGCAGCTATACTGGTAGATGAGTCAGCGACTTGCAGCTATACTGGTAGATGAGTCAGTGACTTGCAGCTATAGTGGAAGATGAGTCAGCGACTTGCAGCTATAGTGGAAAGGCAGGTTTCAACCACGGAGAGCAGGGTGGACGTGAGCAGGTGAAGGAAGGTAATGGGAGAGTCAGTGGTCTGCGTTCAGCAAGTTGTACCACTGCTGTGATGGGAAGACTTGTGCAGGTAGGTAGCGGGAAGTCAGTGGTCTGTGTATAGCAAGTTGTACCACTGCTGTGATGAGAAGACTTGTCCAGGTGCAGGTAGATAGAGGAGGCGTCAGTGGTCTGTGGATAGCAAGCTGTACCACTGCGAGTAGGTAAGGACTTGTCCACGTGCGGATAAGTGGAGGAATGAAAAGAGTGAATAACTGTATGAAGACAATGAAAGCAGAGAGGAACTGTTCCAAACAGATATGCAGCATTATAGCTAATAGTCTATGGCGGTATGTATACCGCTGCTGAGTAGAGAGGCTTGTACAAAGCGGATATGCAGCGTATCAGCTAATAGCCTATAGCAGGTATGGATACCGCTGCTGAGTAGAGAAGCTTGTCCTAAGCGGATATGCAAGGTAACAGTTGATAGCCAATAACAAGTAAGCATACCGCTGATGAGTAGAGAAGCTTGTCCACGAGGATATGCAGGCACAGCAGGAGTGCTGAACGGCTGAAGCGGGTATGGGATCCACCGATGAGTAGAGCAGATAATCAGCAGGAAGCTGAAGACACGAGCAGGACACAGGAGTCAGTAGCGGGTATGGGAACCACCGATGAGTAGAGCAGGTAATCAGCAGGAAACTGAAGACACGAGCAGGACACAGCAGACACCTTCAGAGACTCACAGGGAATGAGACTCAAGATCAGGCAACGATGTAATGAGCACAGGTTCCTTAAATAGGTAGAGGTGCCTGATCCACCAATTAGATTAAAAGCAAAAGTCAAAAGTCATAAGAGTTCTTGGATGCTGCGCATGCGCAGTCCATCAAGATGGCGGACGGCCGCGGCTCAGGACAGGCGCCGGCAGAAAGGCTAGAGAACCACGCACCAGCGCAGAGGCACTCACGGTCCGGTGAGTGACACCGCAGATCTCCAATGCGCTGAACTCTGTGGGCCTTGCCCCACTCCCAGAGGGCCGCGACCTGCGTAGCGGTCACCGCAAAGTCCATAACACCTTGCGGGGGTTCTTGGTGAAGACCAGCCATCGCGTTAGACTTTGCACCTCCGGTGAGTGTTAGTATTGGCAGGCCAGGGGTCTAGTATTCCAGTCTACCGTGACAGAATGTTTAGCACAGTTGGGAACATTGTGAGTGATCATTGGAGGAGACTACATCCCAAAAATGTATAAAAGCTGGTGTTCATCAAAATGAACTACAAATTGTATGAGGAATATTGTTGTTGCTGCCAATTACAAATAGAATCTGTATTGCTGGATTCCAGCAGGAATGAACTAATATTATGTGATGATGTTTACATCAGTGATGAGGATAATAATGAAGGGGATGACATTTTAACCATAGAGGAAGATGACCACTGTTAGCCCATGGGCTTTAGAATTGTGGTTGTCCCTACCATCAGACGGGGCAAAAACCTGGGTGTTGTTGGAGTGTCACTAGCAGCACAACCCAAAAAATAGATTTTTTTAAATTGTATTTTATTGAAGCCTGAGATGCGGTGCTCCAAATCACCCAGAGCATTGCAAAAAAAACTGTACTGGAAGCTTGGGCCTTTGGAAACTTTCCTAAATGTAAAGGGCCTCCCCATCCCCTAGAGCCAAAAGGCCCCTTACGGAGACAAGGGTCTTCAGACCCCCTTCGCCAATGCTAAGGGGGGGCCCTTTACATCCCAAACACCTGGTGCCATAAGGTTTCTTAGGGGGAAAGGGTATACTGGACCACCTCTGCTGAAAGTCTTGAGCAGTACCTTTTACCCCTAGGTTGGCTTAAGCTTCCCTCTAAGGACTTGTTCTTCAGCTCCCTCCATAAGGAAGGAGAGAGGTTCGTTTTTTTTAATGTTAACAAACATTGACATTTTAATCTTAAATTAGACATTAGTTACAAAACATAAGGAAATTTATCACAAAACTATGCAAACAATTTTATATTAACAATCCTTCAGTAGAAAATATAGGATGTAGATATACATGGTAACAGGAAAATATATACAAGTCCCCTTGTTTGAATCATAAGGGCAGCATTACGGCACATACTATTTAGCCAGATCTACCTTACTCATAGTATTAACAACCACTTATAAGTAAAACAAGGTATTTGAAAGCTCCACTCTTGGCTCCTGATTTATGCTTTAAGACTAATACTAGTCTTTGCAGTTTTATAGTATGGGTGTTCATACCACTGCTCATCCATTGACCTCTGCCTGTTACTGTAGCTTCACTGTCTATGATGGATGTCCTGTAAAGGTCAAGATTTATTGTGTGCATAGTCTTTCAACATTTTTATTGTGGGTGTAGCTCACCTTCATCTGTGTACTTGTCTAAATGTCTACCGATGCCACTGTCCATCTAATGACCTCTTTTCTTACTACCTATGTCAGTCTATTGTAAAAACTCAGGAATGTCATTTGCAGGATTCAGCGACCGCATGTATATACTTTTAGCACACTGCTGTGCCACTAGGGATTGTAGCTTTTATTAAACTGCCTTGTATTTTTGCTGCTATTCTATCACTAATTTTAGCAAGCCAGCTTGCTGTAGCCTTTGTTCAAAATTGGTGAAAATTTGGAAGAAGAAGAAGAAGAGGAAATGAAGAAGAAGAAGAAGAAGAAGAAATGAAGAAGAAGGAGAAGGAGAAAGTGATGTAATACTGTAGGAGCAAAAACAGCTCAAAATCACATCATTTTATCTATTTTGCACAATTTTTAATTAAATCCAGATCAAAACCAAAATATTTCAGTATTTTTGAGCAAAACTAGAACAACACCAAAACACAAAGAAGTTTTAGAACCAAAACACGAGGGTCTGCACACATCTCTAATTTATGTAAATACTTGCATACAAGTAGAAATGCTAATATATTTTCAAATAGCAAGCATTTCCACTTGGTTTGCAAGGAAGCACCCATGATTTTATTGGCTTTAGGCAATCAAGCATGTAGGTACTTTTTCTTTCACATAATTGTTTATTCAAAAGCCTTTTTTTCCTAAATACAATTGAATACACTAAACTAATGAAAGGTTTGTTTAGCACCTTTGCAAAATGTTAACACTCTTTGCATTCAAAACAGTGCAATTAGTGGTAAAATGCAGGAAAATTAATGACACACACAATCACAAGTGAAACACACAAATATACTTTTGACTTGCTCGGTTGCTTTCCCTCTGGCCCGATATTCCCAATGCTACTAGATTGTAGCTGCCTCTGCGCCCTAGCAGGGGAACAGGCACAGAAGCAGTTTTAATAGTAGAATTGCACCGCACCAAGTAGACCATCATTTCTCCTTTTATATGTGATAAATAGTTATTGTACTATAATGCTTAATGGAGGGTGCACTCACACACTATATTAAATGAAATACTATGTTCCAAAAGAGAGAAAAGTGTGTTCAGAAGATGAGGCACTCAAATGGTCTTTAAAACTTATAATTTTATTAATTATTATTAAAATTTTTATCAACAGATTAGATCCATCAAAGGACTTGTAGCGAAATATTAAAAATTGAATTTGAAATATAATGACTTGGAAGTTTTACATACACACAAAGCTGGTATACAATAGCTTGAGAGTCCCTAATCTCACAGGACCTTTTGAGAGAGATGCGGTTTTTGATAGGTAATCATTCATTAGTTCCCTAATGGTATATTATTAAAGTAGCTGGTCTTTAAATGTTATTAGGTCTAGAATCATTGGAAAGACAGCAAGCGCACGTTTCGCTATAAGCCTTTATCAGGGCAAGCCGAAGAACGAGTTAATTGGTCTTATAAAGGGAGAAGACCTCCCACAATTCATGACATCACATGGCAACGTTGTTAGCAACCATATCGGTCACATGTTTGTGTCCACCTATCATCTGAGACGTATAGTAAAGATAGACACTTCCGTGGGTTTAGACAGTATTTGTGATAATCGTTTATGAGAATAGTCAATCTAATCAGGACTTTTATATTACTAGGTAAGAGAATGGCTTGTTGCTAGGAAGAGTTCTCATATGTAACTGTTACATTATTAACTGAAAAAATTGTTCCATAATATAATCGGTCCTCCTACTTTTATTGATGTCGTACATGGTAACATTGTTAATAACCACACATATCATGTGGTTTTATCTGCCAATCAACTGTTAGTTAACTAAACCTAAACATATCCATAAGTTTAAACAGTATATACTTTTTCTTTGTTAAGTATAAAGGTGACATATTATCTAGTGGACTTATCATATAATTATTGTTCATATTAGAGAGTATCTGAAATAGTATGTTATGAATGATAATGGATGGCTCTATTTATTATATCAACTGATAGCTATATCTATAGGTGTCCCCATAAGCATGGATAATCAATAATTCCCTTTAATAAAGTATTAGTTGTGAGGTAAACAAGGTTGTTTTGAAAATAAACTGGGTAATTACAGGTAAGTATGTTCTAAAAATAATGTTCTATAGCTGTGTTTCAACTGATTGAAGTTATCAACTTCTTGATCTTGTGTGATACCCCATATTAAATTATGAAGTGAATGAAATTACACTATATATTAATTAAAAAAGTGATAAGCTGGTAAAGAGCATAATATATGCATGTTAGAAAAAAATATATAAATAAGAATTGTTAGCTTTAAAAGTGTTCCACCTGATTACTGTGACTGGGGTATCTATATGTATATAGCATGTGGATATGTCATCCACATAATCAATGTGTTAATCCCCTTGTTGGAGTTTAGAGTGAGTAAAAATACAAATGTTATAAAAAGACGTGTTACAATACTAATAAAACAAAAAGATTTATAGTAACACCAGGGAAGGGGAAATGATTATTTTGTATATAATAATTATTAATACTAATTTGAGATTTATCTTACTATAATTTAGTCAATAGTGACATTAGTTTGCCCATATGTAATACTGAAAGTATTGAAAAATAAAATAACATGACAATATAAATTTAAAAATAAAAAATATTTGAGAATAATAAATGATAATAAATATAGTGAAGTGGAAAGTAGTGTTATATATTTATATTTAGTACATGTTATTATTGTGTTATATCTAATTTTAATTTTAATGAATGGATTTGGCCAGTTTACAGAAAGGCAGTATATTTGCTGTAATCATTTAGTCCAAATGGGACCATGCTGCCCATCAAAAATATTTTCTTTGTTTCTCTTTTCAGAAGTTCATTGTGGATATTTCCCCCTCTTATTCCCAAGTTAATTTGCTCCATTGCGAACGCAGTTAAATCTTTGGGATTGTTCTGATGATGTCTCAAAAAATGTCTTGCAACTGTGGTTATTTGTTTGAAATTGACTATGTCAGTGGGAGCTCTTCTAATGTTTCCTACATGTTCCAGAATTTGCTATTTGAGTGGCCTGCTTGTCATGCCCACATATTTGATATCACATGGGCAGGAAAGACAATAAATTACATTCATTGAATTGCAATTTAAAAGTTGTTGAATTTTACAAATTTTCTGGAATTTATCTCGATATGTTTATACTTGAATCATGTATTGACAGGCCTTGCAGGTCCCACATTTGTAGAAACCAATAGCAATATTTGATGATCTTTTTTCTGGAGTCAAAAATCTGTGTACAAGTTGATCATTTAGATTTCGTGATCGTTGCCAGGAGAATGAAATCTCATTTTCTAAAATCTGTTTGAGATCCTCATCTAGCATTAGTACATGTCGATGCTTTTGGAAGCATTGCACAATAGTCTGCCATTCTGAACAAAATGTTCCCACCATACTTATTTTTGAATCTGAAACTTTCTTTATTTTGTTTGGAGGATGTATCTTTAATTACCGGAGGGTAGTGCAAGCTTGAGGAATGTAGTAAGCTGTTGGTGGCAGTTTTTTACGATACATATCTGTATGTAATTTACCATCATCCGATTTGGAAATTTTCAGATCCAAAAAATGAATTTCAGATTCACTGATATCAGATGTTAATTTCAAATTTCTAACATTGTCATTCAGAATCATTGTGAATTCATGAAATAGGACATCTTCACCGTCCCATAGAATGATTATGTTGTCAATATACCTGAGCCATAGTAATATGTGGCTGGTATATTTTTCATTAAGATTGTTAAATACAATTTCTTTCTCCCACCAACCTAAAAATAGGTTGGCGTACGTGGGGGCACATACTGTCCCCATTGCGGTTCCCCTCAATTGGGTAAAGAATTTTTCTTCAAAGACAAAGTAGTTAGTGGTTAGGACGTAATGCAATAAAGTAATGATAAAGTCATTAAGAGTGTTTGTTCTTCCCATTTCTAGGAAGTATTTTACCGCTGTTAGGCCATCCTTATGTGAGATGTTAGTATATAATGATTTCATATGAGGCTAATTTGGTAGTGGCATGGACTGAAATATTGTCCATTTTTGTTTAGATGACTAAAGTGTCTCTAATATAAGAATCTAAATTTGTCAAATATTTCCGTAGTTGAGAGTCAACAAACCTGCTTGCTTTTTCAGTCAGGCTGTTGATACCTGACACTATTGGTCTACCGGGAGGATTTGATTTTTTTTTATGAACCTTCGGTAGCATGTATAGTGTTGGAATTTTGGGATTCTTGACACTTAGAAATTCATGAATGGTTTTGGTTATCATTCCTGTATGTAATGCTTGATTAATAATGTTATTGTATCTCGACAAATAGTTGGCTGTGGGATTAAAAATAATCTGTTTATAGCAGTCCTTATTACTTAATTGACAATAAACTTCTTTTAAGTACAGATGACATGGCCATAAGACAACATTGCCCCCTTTGTCAGAGGGCTTGACAATTATATCTTCCCAGGAAGTAATTTCTCTCAATGTTTGTATCTCATTTTTACTCAAATTGCTCGTTTGAGATTTTTGATATTTAGATGTTGAAAAAAGTTTGTCCAAGTCCTTTGCAACCAAATCCCTATAGATTTTAACTTGGGGACAGATAGAGAAGTCTGGAAAAAAGGTTGATTTTTGTTTGATCTTAATCTGATCCTCGTTTGGGCTATCATCATCAAAATCTGATGGTTGGTCTGATTGATACAATTACTCAAGCATTGAAAGTGCATGCATTTCTTCCTCTGTATTGAAGATGTTAACATTTTCATTAGTAGCCAGATTCCCAGGATTAATGGGACATGTGTTATTTCTTTGTTTATTTGAGACTTCTTTTTTTTTAAAAGTAATTTCCTTGAAAATAACATTAAGTCCTTCTCCCACTCAAATCTGTTGAAATATTCTGTAGGGGAAAATGATAACCCCTTGCTGAGGAGTGTTTGTTGTGTAGGGGTAAGAACTCCACCCAATAGATTAATAATTCTTAATGTATCTTCTAGTATCGGACTTGCCTGTAATTCCTCCGTTGTGGTTGAGGGTTTCCTTGTTCTTCCATGTGCTTTCTTTTCTTGTCTATTAAATTTTCTACCCCCCCCCCGACTCCCTGCATGTCTCCCTGTGATTCCCAAACCTCCACCTTCTCTGTTTCTAATGCCCATACCTAAAAAATCTCTAGTGTTATTGGGGTTAATTTTGTTGCTTCTGGAATGGTCAGATAATTCCCCTTCTGAGGAGTCAATTTCAGATGTACTGTAGACAAGTTGGGACTTCTTGGATTTTCTCATGTCCCATTTAAAAACCCTATTGGTAAGATAGTCATTTTTGTCACGGGTGAACTTGTTTCGTTTTTTATCTATGATTAGCTTTTCAAATTTGTCCAGTTCACTCTGGAATTTTTCAAAGGATTTCTGAAATGAATCTAATCCTTCAAATGTTTTAAGTTTTTCATCCAGTATTGTTATTTCATGAGTATATCCTTCTAATAGTAAATTGTCATGTTTGATCTGTATATTAACTAATTCAGTAGAACATTTTGTTAATGTGGCCTCCCATTCTTTTTTCAAATCATCATTTGCAAGTTGGAAAGCTGGATAGATTTTGGGTCTTAGTCCCCTGGGGATCATTCCTTGTTTAACGTAATTAACGAACATTGTTTTGCTCCAGAATGTTTTCGTTTGCTTGAACATAATGTTCTTACATTCCAGAAGATTTTGGGCCCATGTTCCCTCAGAATTATTAACTGTTGTTATGTCAATCAGTTGAAACACAGCTATAGAACATTATTTTTAGAACATACTTACCTGTAATTACCCAGTTTATTTTCAAAACAACCTTGTTTACCTCACAACTAATACTTTATTAAAGGGAATTATGGATTATCCATGCTTATGGGGACACCTATAGATATAGCTATCAGTTGATATAATAAATAGAGACATCCATTATCATTCATAACATAGCATTTCAGATACTCTCTGATATGCACAATAATTATATGATAAGTCCACTAGATAATATGTCAACTTTATACTTAGCAAAGAAAAAATATATACTGTTTAAACTTATGGATATGTTTAGGTTTAGTTAACTAACAGTTGATTGGCAGATAAAACCACATGATATGTGTGGTTATTAACAACGTTACCATGTACGACATCAATGAAAGTAGGAGGACCGATTATATTATGGAACGATTTTTTCAGTTATTAATGTAACAGTTACATATGAGAACTCTTCCTAGCAACAAGCCATTCTCTTACTTAGTAATATAAAAGTCCTGATTAGATTGACTATTCTCATAAACGATTATCACAAATAATGTCTAAACACACGGAAGTGTCTATCTTTACTATACATCTCAGATGATAGGTGGACACAAACATGTGACCGATATAGTTACTAACAACGTTGCCATGTGATGTCATGAACTGTGGGAGGTCTTCTTCCTTTATAAGACCAATTAACTCGTTCTTCGGCTTGCCCTGATAAAGGCTTATAGCGAAACGCGCATCAGCGGACGCTGCTCTAGCTGTCTCTCTAATGATTCTAGGCCTAATAACATTTAAAGACCAGCTACTTTAATAATATACCATTAGGTAACTAATGAATGATTACCTATCAAAAACCGCATCTCTCTCAAAAGGTCCTGTGAGATTAGGGACTCTCAAGCTATTGTATACCAGCTTTGTGTGTATGATATCAGTTCAGAGAGAAATAGCTCAGTGTGAATGATATCCTCCCAGTTAGAACGTATGAATATATATTCTCTACTATATGAATCATTAAAAAAAGGGGGAGAAAAAGAATACAAGAAAGTAAACAGGGGATTATAAAGCCCCATAAACAATGTTTGGGACAAATTAATAGACCCAGCAGGAATCCAGATATCATATATAGTATTAATAAGAAGGTTAACATCCTTAAAACATCAAGTCTATATACGTATATGATTATAAATAACACACTATTAGGGACCATTTCTCTAAAAACTCCCTATTCTCTATTGGTCATAGGTGTAATCAATCTACTGGTCTTCATATTTGATTTTGGTCAGCTCAACGAATAGTGTTGATGTTATAATAACTATTGAGCGGCGTCGCAGCTAGGTAGCTTTTGTCTACCTTCTTAACAGCTTAAGAATAAAACTTCCAAGTCATTATATTTCAAATTCAATTTTTAATATTTCGCTACAAGTCCTTTGATGGATCTAATCTGTTGATAAAAATTTTAATAATAATTAATAAAATTATAATTTTTAAAGGTTAATGACTGAGTGCCTCATCTTCTGAACACACTTTTCTCTCTTTTGGAACATAGTACAGAAGCAGTTTTAACAGCCTCTGGCTCTGCCTGCTCAGATTGTAATTTATATTTGCATATGTTAATGTTTCCAATGTACAATGCATAAGTGTCAGTGTATTGCCTACGTGATCCAGTTTTCCATGCACATAGGTGCTGTTAACATTTTTATGAAATAATTGTTGTGCAATCGACAGATTGGCATTGTCATGAGATCCAGCAGCATGATATTATGTATCTTGATGTTTTTCAGCACCATCATGGGTGTCCTCGCCAAAAAATCATGTTTGTATTAAGTCATAGCATCCAACTTTTAGCATCATATGTGTTGATTAATTTACCAGTAAACTCCACTACACATATTAGTAATTTTACATGTGAAATGTGTACTTTTTTTTATGTGTGCATTTGTGTGGTCATTGAAAAAAAAAAGTAAAACTAATTAATTGGCAATTAATTTATTTCACTAGTTGGCAATTTTACATATGTATCTATTTAACTTAGTCATTCTCCAATGGATCATCACAGAAAATACATAATAACCTTGACCACATGTAGAGATTTTACAATAGCTAACTTGCAGATTTCAGGCACTAGGCTTTGGGAAGGGGGTATACTGTAGAATTTGTTTAATGGCTGGTATAGATAATTTTATAAAACACAGGAACGTGTACATTGTTGGTGGTGGTGTTGCGAAATATTTAGTCAACACATTACAGTCATTTTAAAAGATAATGCATACTTTGAATTATTGAATTAAATGAAATTTACCTGGAGGGTATTGTTGTGTGGCTGGGGGAGGACTCTCTCCAGTATCTATTCATCCCACACCCTGCTGCAGTTGTTCATCAATGCAGGCCAATGCTGTGCGCTCCAGAGGGCTGAGGTCCAGGGACTCCATGGGACCACCACCTGTCCCCCTTGCATGTATATGGTGGTCTCTGAGTATTTGTCCTCAGTGATAGTGAATAGGATCCACAGCATTTACCTGCTCGGTAATATCCTCCCAAATGGGATACTTAACTAGGGCAGATATCTGGTGGTTTGCATGGTGCAGCCTCTCCACTCAATTGCCAGTCATCACTTCCTCAGAATTAGACATTGTACAAATTAACTATATAGCTTCTATATTCAATATGCAGACTGAATCAAAAAATGGCAAGGCACAATCCTTGCCTCTCTAGCTTTATATAGTGTCTGGAGAGGTGTATTCTCCCGACATTTGTTGTGTGAGAATGCCCAGGCATTGGACCGCCCCTAATTATTAATGTACAACCCACTATTATGCGTGAAGGGGGTATGACAGGTTCTCCATTAGGGACAAGTAAAAGCAAAATGTATCCAACATTTTAGATATTGTCTTGAAGGGAACTGCGACTGAAGTATCTACGCTCACACATGCCCTTCGAGATTGTTAAAAGTTCTGAATTCCTTCAAAGATGAGGTTGGCTAGCTTCACATGAATGGAGCAGAGGGTCCTGACAAGAGTAATGGACCACTTATTCGGTCCAACCACACACTTTGTTTGCAGTGCTGATAAAAATGCAGTCTGTATGGCTGCATAGCATTATCTGAGATGCAGATTGTACAGCAGGTGGTCTGTTGCTCAGCTCCAACATTGTTGAAGTGACCTACATAGGAGGTAACCACAGCTTAGGAGATTGCTTGCCAGGTGTAAGTTCATAATTGCAAATAACTTCATATGATTATAGTTTTATCTGGCTCATATATTTAACCCAGTGTAGAAGAGAAAGAATTGTAGATAGTAATGTGGCTTGTAACAACCTTCATTGTACACGTTACAAGGCCTGCCATGTAATTGTAATATGTCAGTATGTGATTACATTTACTTTAAGATAATTCAATTTTAATAAACCTCCTAGCCCAACTCCATATGCAAGTGATGTAGAAGTGTTTGTATTTGAGTAATGGTGGAGTAAGGCTCCATACGTGGAGTTTAATAACAAAAAATGAAACCCAACATTATATCTATGTATCTATCTTCACAGGAGAGAGATAATATTTAATAAAATGCTAATCACTCATACTTCTTCAGAACAGAGCTGTCATTGCCAACAGCAGGCCAGGGAGAAGGCAAAGAAGGAACCCTTGAAGGTGCCCATTGAGGAACCTGAAGGACATGGAGGAGCCCCTGGAGGAGCGACTGGGGCTCCTCCATGCCTTTCTGCCCCAGAAGTCCCAGTGGCACGAAGCAGGAAGCCAATCCCAGTCCCTGGAAGAATAATATAAGTATATTGATTTAGTATCTAGAGTATATTTAATGGGGGGTTTCCTGCATCAAAGTATGGGCCTCAGAATTAATTTCTTTGCTAAATCTGTATTTATCTGGACCTATGCAAATTTTGCTATTATACAGGCGTATGACTTAATGAGCCTAATAAGTAATTATTCTAAAGTAAGGCAATCCCCCACAATATATTTGAATATGCCTACAAAATGCAGCCCTCTGGCTAGTACTGTTTTCAAATTAAAATTAATCTTTCAGAGAATTTATATAAATGTAGCACCTCAGAACTCTGCAGAGCTATAAAACCGTGAGACCAATTTACAACCACAGAGCAAAGATATGTTTTTAACAAGTAATAGTGTTGTGATGTTAAAATGCAGTCATTTAATTGTAATGTTTTTGTTTTTTTGCAGATGCAGAAGAAACACCCCCTGTACATTATTATACAAAAAATTGAAAACAAAAACACATTTCTAAATATTTAGAAATTATAAGAAATAAGTATTTATAAGTTTGTGTTTAATTGTTAATTTTATTTTTTTTAAAAAATTGTAGGAAAATGTGTAATTATGAGACATATTTGTTAGTAAAGTTTATTATAAAGGGCTCATTGTTATTATCGAATAGTGCAAGTTGATGAGGTAATGCTTTGAAAGGGTTAATATAATGTCAAGAACCATCTGTGTTTAGGAGTAATTAGGTCAAATAAGAAAATACACACATGTGCATTCAGATGTAAATTAGGAGTAAATAAATAGTGAAAATAGGTACACTTGCTCCAATTTTTCACTTAGAATGCCAAAATACACCTGCGTGTAATTTACATTACATAAGTGAGCTATTACCGTATTTAAATTAGAACGCACTCCTTAGATCATCATCATCTATTTATATAACGCCACTAATACTGTAGTGCTGTACAGAGAACTCTCACATCAGTCCCTACCCCATTGGAGCTTACAGTCTAAATTCCCTAACATACACACAGACACTAGGTTCAATTTAATAGCAGCCAATTAACCTATTAGTGTGTTTTTGGAGTGTGTGAGGAAACCCACTCAAAAACGGGGAGAACATACAAGCTCCACACAGATAAGGCCATGGTCGGGAATTGAACTCATGACCCCAGTGCTGTGAGACAGAAGTGCTAACCACTAAGCCACCATGCTGCCCATATGGCAGCATTTTAATACTGCCATACCTACGCATAGGTTATGTACTCTTTTAAAAAGCGCAAATTGCATCCAAGTTGCGTCCGAAGATTAATCAGGCCAATGTGTATAGGTGATGTATGAAGTATTTAGGTATTCCTTGAAAAATACAAAATTACTTGAAGTTAATTTATAAGTATTTAAATATATATTTTTATACATCTTGACTATTTTTGGCTAAGCGTTATGACTTTGAGTAGGCGTAACATTGTTATCACAATAACCCTGTCAGCTGTAAGATTTGCTAACTTTCACTGGAAAAGCTTCCCCATTGAGAAGCCTATTTAACAAACATATCGGGTGCCTCATGATGGAGATAACAGACCGAAAGCATTAATATAATTTATAAAACAAAAATAATACTGTTTTTCAACAGATTTGTCCAATAATGTTTGGATTCTGCATTTCTGTAACACATATACTATATTATATTGCATAATCATGTCTTACTTTAACTGTTTTTTTACGTGTCTCTCTATATTGCAAATGCAAATGTGATGTTCTCTTTACAATTTGGAATGATCTACTACAGTATATGTTCCACACCAGATAATCAGATGTATTTCATTAACCACTTTAAACATACCCAAGCATGAGTTTAGCATAAAGTAGAAAAAATAGTTCATATTGCAAAAAATATATAGTTTTAATAATTTTAACATGCTTCTTCTTTCAGCATAAATAATTTAAATACTTTTATATAAATAAACAATAAATTAATACATTCTAAAAAAGGTTTCACACAAGCTTTGAAACTTGTTAAAATTGTTCAAGTAATTTGCACAAAAAAAATAGAGAATATTGTGAGGTATCGTTTACAAAATATTACTTCCATGAAATAATATATAAAATATATGTACAGTAGATCTTTGCTAATACTTGCAAACATATTTATATAATAAATAAATTAATTCATTTTTGCAATAGCCTGCTGGAAAAATAGTTTAAGTTGATCTTGAGCTGACTTTAGGTCATATCTTTCTTCTGAATTCTCAGTGCAATTTGTGTTCTAAAAAGTAAAAAAAAAAAAGATAATTAATGCATTAATAAAGATAACAAAAACAGGACTTCTCGACTCTACAAAATAAAGTGTTTGTGTTTTCTATATTTGCTGTTTGCAGTGTTGTAAAATAGACTTGTCCAAATATGGACCATTAATGTGGCCCTCACCATGACAAGCTTAATAGCTTGTTGTAGAACATCAATTTTTAACAGTACTTGGCCTGTGCTAATGTACATATTTGACTAGCACTGCCGTAGCGCATATTATATATCAACTGAGGAATTTATATGGCTATAGATTCAAATCTTTAATAAATTCTCAGAAAACAGTGCCACAGAACTAAAGAAATATTTTCAGAGATATGACTATGCATCACAGTTCCCATAACATATATCACTTAAGATCTAAGTCTTGATAAAATAATCTGATCATTTTCTAAGAAAATTGTTTAAAACCAATTCCTTCAGTGAACTATTATAGGTCTGTATCAGGATGATATGTATAGCATGCACAAGTATGTGAACTGCAATCACCTAGGTAAGCAGTGTAGTGCCAAGCTAAATGGCTATGTATGAAAAGTGTCCCTGATCGCCATCATTGCATCGTAAACAGTATGTGTTTTTAATGTTAACTATTCAGACTATTTGAACAAAAACTCCAAACATAATCTGCTTACTACTTAGATTATTGTGGCTGGCAGATTCAATTTAACAACAGCTGGAAAGCTTTGGTTACAGCCCTGGAGGACTATAAAGCATTATTGGAATCCACCTTATATTACCTATTTCTAAGCAAACCCTATTTTCACTTTCATTTTTTAAATATGTTTTCATCTGATTTTAATTTATTTATTTCCATCAACGTGCACCAAGGAGAATGACAGAGCTTGAAGAAATTGTTAAGTCTGCTTAATTTTATTTCCACAATTTATGGAGTTGGTAAAATAAGTTTTGAGATAAAATTAAATAACAATGAAAAGAACATTTGAACATTGCTTAAATAGCCATATTGTTTACAAAAAGACTGTTAATTACTTTAGTTAATAAGGAGAGCTCTGGTATATTGTCCCATTAGTTGTCACGTTGGAGTTCAGAAATCTAAATTAATTTCATAAATCTTCTTTCCTATGCAATGTGTTCAAGAGCAATAACAAACTACACAAGGGATAAACACTTTCAGTTCCTGTAGTGTTATGTGGTGATTGTTCACTTTGATAAAACATGCTTACCACAGTATAATGAACAAGCAGTATTCTTTAACATAGGAATTAATTTAAATATATATATATATATATATATATACACACACACACACACATTTTAGATAGATTTTATACAGAAACAATTTATACCTACATTTGACAGAAACATGAGAAGCGTTTTCAGATGTTTGGCATAATGCATTTCACAATTTTCACATTTTTTACATTTTTCAAGTGTTTCCAGGGATTTTACTGCTCTGCAGGACATTTTTTCAATTGACACATTCTATAAAACAGTCAAAGTTTTGAATATTGTAAGTATTAGATGACTTTACAGGCAGTAGAAGTGTTACATAGTCAAATATTACATTGTGAGGAGTGCTGAATTATACATTACAATTTGTAACTGTTTCTCTCATCTCTAAAATAAATATCACTATGGTGTATCTGCTTATATACAGCAGTAGAAAGGGAAATATGTTTGTATAACTACAATGTCTCCAAAATGCTTATTATTACTATAAAAATATCCATAACTCACAGCAGTAACAATACACATAACATCATAACAGCTGGATATATTGATCAATACCATTAAATATTTGATTTGAACCCTATTTTAGTGTTTAGACAAGCTACTGGTTTCACAGCCAGAATACAAGAATTACTAACCAGCAAAAGTCTTTTTAAAAAAAATAAGTACACTTATTACAGTTATCTTCAGTTCTAGAGTATAATGTTATAACTAGTTAATTCTTATGTGAAAGTTATAACAAGAGAACTGATGTCACTACACACTGATAACAAAGTTTACATGGCCCGTAAAGGCATCCTCTATTATGTAGTAAGATGTGCTGGCTCCATTATGTTGTAAGAAATCTATTGAATAATAAATGTACCCAAAACTAAAAGTAAGATAACAAAAGAAAGCCAGCCACCCTGTGCAAGAGAGTTTCTCCTGCAGAGACCACTACAATCATAAGAGGACCTGAAAATCAACCCAAACTTAAATTTGTAGTTCTGGGTGGATTTATTATATAAAATAGATTTTAAATAATAATAGTTAACACCAATAAATACCCATGATTTTTAGGAACTGGTTGGTCCACTTTGTGAGAGGAGTTTGGCGCTGCAACTTCAGAAGCACCCTTGGTTTGAACAAGGGCAACCATATGTTTTTTTCCAGTTGGGTGCAAATTACTTTGTGTTTATAGGGTGCACAAACACCATTTTCTCTATAATTTGTGTTAGAGCCCATGTGGGGCATGGAGAGAAGGGAGATCATCAAGTAAGTAAAGTTTCATAGAGCAAACATACAGCATATGTAAGAATGTTTCATATATTCTGTTTGGGATGTACTAGAGCTTAAGTGTCAGGTACAGGCTGGCTACATTCAAAATAAAAAGATCTAACAGGTCAGGAAAGGATGGATATAATAGATTAAATAACACTATACCCCAATTAAAAAAATGTATATATGGATAAATTTCAAAGTTCTCAGAATATAACTTCAACTTACTTAACAACATTTTCCTTATTTATTTATTTCAAAATTGATTACTTTGAAGGTGTCTTACCTTTTCATTTTTACTGTGATATAATTTTGGTACAAGAATTTCACAATTGCTCTAGAAGAGAAACATGAGAGAAGTATTATTACATTGTTATAGAAATATTATGAAAATAAAGTACATTTACAAATATTGATCTTAATGTGTACAAGCTTGTAATTTGAAAGAACTAATGTTAGATTAAATTACAAACTGCTATAGTGCACGTTCATTTGTGCTGATTTATCAATATTATAATAAAAATATAGCCCTTAGTACAGTAGCCAACATGTTTACCGTATTCTTTGGGTCCATTTCCTTCAAATCCTCTAAGATCTGCTTTATTGTTGTTTCTTTTTCATCTTTTATTGGTTGCAAGAGCACTATAGGAAAAGTATAAGATAAGACGAGCACAAAGCAAAGAGTATTTAATAAGGTACTCATTGTACTTAAATAGTATGAGATTATTTGTACTTCTAGATGTAGATTTGAATTGTCCTAAGTAAAGATTAATCTTGGTCTCAGCTTTATAGGCAAGTTACAAACCTCAAAGGGAAATGACACACTACACTAGAATTAGATTCTGCTGTGTCTTCTTTATATCTGATAATAAAATCTATGATAACAAAATCCCAATTAGTGTAAAAAAAAAAGTAAAAGAAAACTTGTTGGTCATGGAAATGGTTTTCACAATGTGTGGGGGTCAATGGAAATAAAACATCAACATTATGGGAAATACATCTAACTTTTTAAATTAAACAGTGGATGCCATTTCATGGCTATGACACTGTTCTGTATCTGCACTAAATGTACTATATTTACATAAAAAAAGTTGGCTGAATTAATTTAGCTTTTAATTCAGCCAAATTTTAGTGATTCACAAATCAATCTGCAAATTGGTTGAGATTATTTCCGCTACCTGGAAAGCTCATTTACAGTTCATGTAATAATGTGTGAAACCAAGATGCTTGATGCTATCAGTACGAATGTATGTAAAGGTATTAATATTGCAGATGTTAAATACTTAGCTTATTCCTGACTATGATTGCAATATATAGCAAAAGAAATCTGTGAAGAAATAATTGAAAATGGACACCATTTTTTAGATCTGCAAAACATTAGGTCACTAATAATACATTGGGCAAAGTTAGGGCTCAGGTTTTTCCTTGTTTTCCAAGGCTATGTCTATCAGCGATGTTATCAACCTGTATTACCCCAAAGGGTAATGTAGAATGTAGAATCAGTACTTCAGTTTGTTAAATAAAATTCTAAATAGCAATAAATTTATAATGGTATTTTGAAAATATTTAAATACACAAGGACGTAAAATGTTTTCATATTGCTAGTTGAAATTGCTGCCGTATTACCAAAACATCCCTAACTTTTCTACCCACGCTTGACAACGGTAGGTATGTACATATTTTGTATGCTGATTCTTCCTAATAATATGGCCTAATGCCAATTGTATATAATTGAGGGATAGATTTACTTAAAATCTCAGGACATCGTCACAAATTTTAAAGTGCTCCAAACCACCGTGTTTACTATAGGGAGGTTTGAGGCTTGGATGTAAAAACGCCAGTGGTGTGTGATGGTTTCAAAACACCTAAACCGTGGGAAGTGTGGTCAAAACTTCAAAATAACCTTAGCTTTTTTTTTTATACTTTCTTATGATATGCTAGAGAGCTCAAACAATTTATTTTGTGGCAATCGCTATTTATTGATTATGGAGACAAAATTAATTTATAATTAACATTAACTTATGGGCAATTATTATTTGTTATGCTTCATTATATTAATAGGGCAGTAGTATTGTATTATTATATTATGGGGCAGTATGAATATATAAATACATTATATGGACAAAAGTATTTGGCCATACCTGTTAATTATTGAATTGAGGTGTTTCAATCAGACCTGTTGCCAGAGGTGTATTAAATCAAGCACCTAGCCATGCAGTCTCCATTTGCAAACAATTGTGATACAAAATGGCTCGTTCGGAAGAGCTCAGTGACTTCAAGCATGGTACTGTGATAAGATGCCACTTTTGCAATAAGACGGTTCATGAAATGTCATCCCTGTTGGATATACCATGGTCAACTGTAAGTGATATTATCAGAAAGTAGAAATGTTTAGGAACAACAGCAACTCAGCCATGAAGCGGAATAACACATAAAATCACACAGCGGGGTCAACAACTGTGCATGCAAGCCTCACATCACCAAGACCAATACCAAGCGTTGGATGGAGTGGTGTAAAGCACAACGACACTGGACTGTGGAACAGTGGAAACGTGTTCTGCGGAGTGATGAATCATGCTTCCTGTTTGGCAGTCAGATGGGCGAGTCTGGGTTTGGCGGATGCCGGGTGAACTTTACCTGCCTGACTGCATTATGACAACTTTGAAGTTTGGTGGAGGAGAAATAATGGTATGGGGCTGTTTTTCAGGGTTTGGGCCCCTTATCTCCGGTGAATGACTCAGCATACCAAGTAATTTTGGACAATGCTATGCTTCCAACTTTGTGGCAACAGTTTGGGGAAAGCCCTTTGCTATTTCAAATGCGCTATAGAATGAATGGGCACATATTCCCACAGAAACACTCCAACATCTTGTAAAAAGCCTTCTAAGAGTGGAAGCGGTTATCGCTGCAAAAGGAAGACCAGGTCCATTTTAAAGTATATGTATTTGACTACAATGTCATTGCAGTCCCTGTTGGTGTAATGGTCAAGCGTCCAAATAATTTTGTACATCTAGTGTATATGAAGGGGCAATAATATTTGAATGCTAATGGGAGCAATAATTATTTATAATGTAAACAACACATATTTCATTATGGGGATCACCATTCATATTGCACTCATGTGGTAGTACAAGTGCCAGCATGTACATGGGTGCAAGTGCATGTTAGCATTTTTAGTACCATATAAAACTGGTTAGCCCATCATAAAAAATAATTGCCCCCGTTAGCAATAAAAAATTATTACCCCATAATAAAATACAATAATATTGCCCCCTTAATATAATGAAAAATAAAAAATTTGTCCCCATAAGTTAATGATTAATTAGTTTTGTGCCCATCATCAATAAACAATGATTCTCACATAGTCAATAGTAGATCCTCTTATGTTATGAATGGCAAGATAGCTCAAACAGCATGCAGTATGAGCAACCTCATCTCTCACAACCACCTCTTTTGTTTTTGCTGTTTTTCTTGCGGTTTTCTGAAAGTTTGTCAAACTGCTGCTTAGTAATCTGACAGTTTGTATTTTTCTCATGTTAAAAATCATGATGGCGATTTGTAAGGGGGTGCTTTGTTAAAATATGCTTTTCAGACTGTTTACTGGCCACATAGCCTGTAGTAAAATCGACAGTTTCATCAAGTCGTCCTTTAGTAAATCTAGCTCTCAGTCCTTGTTTCCCGCTTTTTGGTATATATTGGTGAAAGTGCAAAGTGATTTCACAATCTTAGCACAAATATTATGTAAGACCAAACAATGTGTATAACACAACTGCTCTTTCAACTTGTAAATGAATATCTGTATTAAGGAGTCCTGTAGAGAAACTAGTATACAGCACAAGATGCAATGGTTAGTGCCCTTGCGAATCATAGAAATACTGTATGTATTAGGGATGTGCACCGGCGACTTTTGGTGTCTCGTGTTTTGGATTCGGGTTTTCTTGAGGTTTTGGGTTCGGATTTGTTTCGCAAAACACCTGCCGAAAGGTTTTGGTTCGGATTTAAGGTTTTGGATTCGAATTTTTTTTGAAAAAAGCATTAAAAGTTCAAAAATCAAGTTTTTGGGCTTATTTTCACTCCTACGCTATTATTAACCTCAATAACATTCAATAACAATCATTTCCACTAATTTACAGTATATTCTGAACACTTCACAATATTGTTATTAGTCCAAAACGTTGCAACGAGGTATCTTTCTGGACTGCGTAGAGGAGTGGTCACCACAATATAATAAGAAAACCATCAACTGGTGTTAATTACACCAAAAATTGTATCTGGACTGCGTAGAGGAGTGGTCACCACAATATAATAAGAAAACCATCAACTGGTGTTAATTACACCAAAAAATGTACCTGGACTGCGTAGAGGAGTGGTCACCACAATATAATTTAAAAACCCTCAACTGGTCTGAATCGCACCAAAAAATGTACCTGGACTGCGTAGAGGAGTGGTCACCACAATATAATTTAAAAACCATCAACTGGTCTGAATCGCACCAAAAAAGTTTATGGACTGCATATTGTAGTGTTCCCCACAATATTATTTAAAAATTTTGCAGCGACAGTCAACGTTGTTTAATATCTGATACCCCTCTATCTGGACTGCATAGTGGAGTGGCCCCGGTACTAAATTTGGTACCAGGGCCACAATACCTCCTCCAACTTCCAAGTGTAGTGTTTATAACATATAAACAATACAGTAATTCTAGCACGTCAATACCTCTTGTTTTAAATAATGACGGCATTTTACTTTTGGTTTAATTTTTTGAATTTGTAGACATTTTGTTTTACTTTTTGAACATGGCAAACGACTGTTGAATGGTCTCATAATGCCAAAAAAAGAGTAGCAAGATGGAATTGTCCTTGGACCCTCCCACCCACACTTATGTTGTTGAAATAGGACATGCACACTATAACAAACCAATCATTTCAGTGACAGGGCCTACCAAACAACTATGGCTGAAATGATTGGTTTGTTTGGGCCCCCACACCAAAAAAACAATTCATCTCTCCCTGTACAAACTAAACAGGCTCTACTGAGGAAAGATGTCGTCCTCATCCTCAACCTCTGATTCCTCTCCCCCTACAGTGTGTGCTTCCTCCTCACACATTATCAATTCGTCCCCGCTGGACTCCACAACCACAGGTCCCTCTGTACTATCTGGAGGGCAGTGCTGTACTTCATTGAGGAATTGATTATTCTATTTTATAAACATCATTTTTTCAACGTTGTGAGGAAGCAACCTCCTTCGCCGCTCACTGACCATGTTCCCCGCTGCACTAAAAACTCTTTCCGAGTACACACTGAAGGGGGGACAACTCAGGTAAAATAGAGCCAGTTTGTACAGGGGCTTACAAACTGCCTTTTTTTCCTGCCAGTAACAATATGGACTGTCTGACATGTCTATTTGGATGGTGTCAGCAAAATAATCCTCCACCATTTTTTCTATTGTGACAGCATCCAATGCAGCGAGAGTAGACATGTCTGCAATGGTTGGCAGGTCCTTCAGTCCGGACCAGATGTTATCAGCATCCCCGCCAGCGGCTCTTTTAGGAAAACAGCTTTTTCCTTGCAGCCATAGATGTGGAAGAAAATGAGGGTGGAGCTGTTGGCATGTCACGGTCCTCTTCAGAGGACAATCTCCTGACCAGCAGGTCTTTGCACTGCTGTAGACTTGTGTCCGCCGGAAACAGAGACACAACATACGCTTTAAACCGAGGATCGAGCACGGTGGCCAGAATGTATTCCTCTGACTTTAAAAGAGTGACCACCCTCGGATCCTGGCAAAGCATATGAAGGGCTACATCCACAAGAGCTACATGCTTGGTGTAATCGCAATGGTTTACCAGCTCCTCCCTCACTTTCTCCAGCTGCTTCTGCAACAGCCTGATCAGGGGAATGACCTGACTCAAGCTGACAGTGTCGGAACTGACTTCTCGTGTGGCAAGTTCAAACGGCTGGAGAACCTTGCACAACACGGAAATCAGTCTCCACTGCGCTTGACTCAGGCGCATCCCCACTCCTTTGCCTATGTCGTAGGTGTTAGGAACTTACCTTGTTCCCGTTCCACTGCGCTGTCAGCGGGAGCTGACAGCGGTGTCCATCTCTTCAGCGCTTCTTCTGTTAGCGCTGCCGCACTTCCGGGTTCTCTCTGCTGCTGATCATGTGACTCCTGGGCGGGGAATTCAAACTCCTATATCTCCCCTGCTCTGACACGCTGCCTGTGTCAGAGCAATGTGTTTCCTGTTCCTGGATACAGTTCCTGTGTCCTGACTCCTGTGAACCTGCTCCCTGTTAACCCCTCTATTCCTCCTACTCCTGTGTACCTACCTGGCTGTGACCTGACTATTCTTTGGCTTATCCCTGGCACTACGCAACTGGACTATCTTCTGTGTACCGACTCGGCTGGGTTACCAACTATTCTCTGGATCTCCCTCTGGCACCGTATACCTGATACCTTCTGTGTACCGACTCGGCTGTGTTACCAACTATTCTCTGGATCTCCCTCTGGCACCGTATACCTGATACCTTCTGTGTACCGACTCGGCTGTGTTACCAACTATTCTCTGGATCTCCCTCTGGCACCGTATACCTGATACCTTCTGTGTACCGACCCGGCTGTATTACCAACTATTCTCTGGATCCTGCCACGCACCCATTGCCTCCGTGCATCTACCGGTTACTGTTCCAGACCTACAACGCCTGGAATTAACGTAGGCTAATCTGGGGGCCGCGACCTGCGGTTCTTCGGCAGCTAAGCCCACACTACCTTGCAGTGGTTCTTGGTGAAGACCGGAAGGCCGTTAGACTCCGCGCCCTAGGTAAGCCTGTGCTAATACTGACTAAGGCATCAAAATCGTAACAGTAGGTGGCTGTGTAGGCCTGAATGGCCTTTTGCTGCTCCTCCATACTCTGCAGCATATAGAGGGTGGAGTTCCAGCGCATCACAACCTCTTGTTTGAGGTGATGGCAGGGCAGGTTCATGGTTTTTTGATGTGCCTCTAGTCTGCGGTAGGCACTGGCTGAATGCCGAAAGTGTCCAGCAATTTTGCGCGCCACCGCAAGTATCTCCTGCACACCCCTGTCACTCTTGAGGTAATGCTGCACCACCAAATTAATGGTGTGGGCAAAACATGGGACGTGCTGGAAATTGCCCATATTTAATGCCCGCACAATGTTATTGGCATTGTCTGACACCACAAATCCCCATGAGAGTCTAAGTGGGGTAAGCCACTGGGAGATAATTTCCCTCAGTTTCTCTAATATGTTGTCAGCGTTGTGCCTCTTATTAAAGCCTGTAATACATAATGTTGCCTGCCTTTGCACGAGCAGCCATTTTGTAGATGCTGCTACTGATGCAGCTGTTGCTGCGGAAGGGGATGCATCTACCCAGTGGGCTGTCACAGTCATATAGTCCTTCGTTTGCCCAGAACCACTTGTCCACATGTCCGTTAAGTGGACAGTGGGTACAACCGCATTATTTAGAGCACTGAGGACACTTGATCGTACTTCTCTGTACATTTTTGGTATCGCCTGCCTAGTGAAGTGGAATCTCGACGGGATTTGGTACCGGGGACACAATACCTCCATCAACCCTCTAAATCCCACTCCACTTCTCGGGAAGTGCTCGTCGCCATGTATTAGCTGTAGAATTACCACAGTTATCCAAGGTATGGGTGGAGAGATCAAATGAACCATAACTGATTTCATGATTCAAGGACAATTCCATCTTGCACTACTTTTCGTTTCTGTCACTGCTATGTGGCAATGTATCCTAGATGTGCTATGCACTACCGTGTGTTTGAGTCATTGCTCTGTCGCTTAGCAGCCAGCCAGGACAGTGCAGTCTTTATTTGAAAGTGTATGAAAATAATATTGTGACCTGTGAGATGGTCAAAATTGACTGCAAATGACTTGACATGAATGTTATTGAGGTTAAAAATAATGTAGGGGGGAAAAAAAGCAAAATTATGTGATTTTAGCAAAAATAATAGGGATTTTAGAAAAAAATAGGGATCCAAAGCCAAAAATAAAACCAAAACACGCAAGGGCGGTTTTTCCAAAACCAAAACCAAAACACGAAGTTAATCCAGATCCAAACTCAAAACCAAATCCAGAACACGGGGGTAAGTGAACATCTCGAATTGAAAGTCTAATATTCATATTCTGCCACTAGATGGCACTTATATTCTTATTTAATTAAAGATGATGGATTACTCTGGATATTGCTGTTTGCTAACTTCTTTTTTCAAACCCGGAATTTGGAAATCAACTATTTACATTGTTGAAGCATTTGGTTTTTTTTTAACAGAGATATGTACTAATCATCAACTAATGAACTAACAAAATTGTTGGGTTTCTTCAGGGTGCTCCGGTTTCCTCCCACACTCCAAAAACATACTCGTAGGTTAATTGGCTGCTAATAAATTGACCCTAGTCTGTGTGTGTGTGTGTGTGTGCGTTAGGGAATTTAGACTGTAAGCCCCAATGGGGCAGGGACTGATGTGAGTGAGGTCTCTGTACAGCTCTGCGGAATTAGGGGCGCTATATAAATAAATGGTGATGATATTGATATGACATTATGTATTAAGTAAAGTTGTGAATATTTTAAATGTTTTGAAATTGTATCACAAAACAAATGATTAACATAATTTAATTCTATATGGGGATGCTGCAAGAAATGGGTTAATATTATTTTATGTTTAATAGGTGCTTTATGAATATTTTAATACCTATTTTGAGGCTTATGGAATATTTTCAATATTAATAAACTGGTGGCAGTTATCTTTTAGTTTGAGCTTGCCAATTGATTGCAATATATCTAAAAGAGAACGTACCAGCTATTGTTGTTGGCTTCACTAAGTCCTAAATATTGTGGTTGATTTACATTACGAGGGTATCGCTATTTAAACTTTAAGGCAGCATTAAACAATAATGACTACTTTTTGCGCTTTAACTTTTTGCCCCATTTTTTTATGCTTTATAACCTTTGATTACATTAGTGGTCTCTGCCCATGATAGTTGGTGTGATTGTTTGGGTACATTTCTATGATGTCATCTGACCTCCTATTTAAGCCTTTCTTCTCAATGACCAGTGCCTAGTTTTGCAACTTAAGTTGGTTGTACCCAACTGGTTGATGTCCACCATAGTGAGTGCACTATTGTGTGTCACGGGTACATTTATTTGGGCGCATACCCAATACACTATCTGACCTCATATTTAAGCCTTTCTGCTCTTTGATGTGGGACCACATCTGGACTTGTTGTGACAGTCTACACAAAATTGGGAATTTCATTGGATCAATTACCCTCATAATGTCCTAATAATTATACCTACAGATACCATTTCATTTTTAGAAAGGCATCCAAGTAATTTTAAAATTTAATTAGTAAAATTGTCATCACCATCTCAAGTGAAATTCCTCAACTTAAACATCCTTACAGTAAAGAGCTACGTGCAGGCCCGGCGCTCCCATTAGGCAAGGTTAGGCAGTTGCCTAAGGCGCCGGGCTCTGGAGGGCGCCACAGAAGTAGCGTACTTAATTACCATTGTACTTTAATACTGTGCGGCAACCGCTGAGCATACCTTCCGCGGCCGCCGCACAGCTTCCGATGAATCCACAAGGAGGGGCGAGGGGCCATGGATCGCGACAGCCCTCCTCCCTTCCAACAGCTGATGGGGCGGACCTTCCCTCCGACGACTCTCCTCCACTCCCCCCTCCCCTCACTGACTGTCGGGCGTGACATCATCATCATAGCTCGACATTGTCAGTGAGGGACGGGACTCGGCAGCAGCAGCGAGGAGCGCCTTTAAGGTAAGGAAAAAGAGGGGAGGGGAACATTTAGACCCAGGGGGGATAGGGGGGGCGCATTGAGTCTCAGGGGGCGTGATTTTGAAATTGTGCCTAGGGCGCCGAGGACCCTAGCACCGGCCTTGGCTGCGTGCTAAAAAAGAAATATGGTATAAAACTTTAAATAGAGACCATTATCAGAATCAAGAAATCATGAACATGTGACCCTGATTTCTGTTGTGGGTTCTTTATTTGAAGGGATTCTAGAGGAAGTTAACATGATTTCGGGCCTGATTCATTAAGGATCTTAACTTGAGAAACTTCTTATTTCAGTCTCATGAACAAAACCATGTTACAATGCAAAGGGTGCAAATTAGTATTCTGTTTTGCACATAAGTTAAATACTGCTGAGAGGAGGGAATACAATCTGTTGATATATGGCCAAGAAACAAACTCGTAACATGAACAATAATTGTCTGTAATTAAATGCAATCTAATCCTTAGTGTATGTGTGTGTGAAATTAGGATTAAGTAAAGATATCCATTTATATATTAAAAGAGTGTAAGACACAGGGAAAAAATCCTGTGGATAAAGCATATAAAAATTAATAAAAAGACCCACAGAGTGTGATGCTGACCACACACGGAGGAATATCAGTTTACAAAGGGAATAGATTAACCAGTAATAATTGAACTTCACAGATTAGTAATTAATACATCTTATTAGCATTAGTTTCCCTCTTTAATACAGGGGAATGGTACTAATAATGTTATCACCACCTTCCAGAATCGATTTACCTGGACCTGCGGCATTTCAAGTGTTCTATCGCCATGTCATAACACCCACAGAATCAAATTATACCCTCTGCTTTCATGAGTTATCAATTCCATGTGGTAAAATTTGCCAAACTCCTTACAATTGACAATGAAAGTAACTGACGTCATCAGCCCCAAGGATGTCTGTCTCAAAACAACAAATTGCTTTCTCCTGGCTGTTTCACTAAATGCAGAAAATGCAGATACAAGTATATCTAGTTACATAACAGCAGAATATTCAGTTTTATAATTTGAAGCTTTTTATCTGTTACATAGTTTCTGTGAGATATTGTGTTGCTGTCACGGGCGGCCGCTCTGCTTGTGTGTCTTGCCTCTGTCCCGTTGTGTCCAGGCTGTTGCCTAGGCAACCATGACATCACTTCCGCTCTATGTGTCCTAGTTGCCTGGGCAACAGCTGGGACACTTTCTCTTCAATGCCGCCACGCACGGAGAGGTATCAAACAGCCGGGCTCATGCATACAGCTCTAATTGAATTAGTCTCAGCCCCTGAGGCTGATTAGTGCAGGTGAGACATAGAAACATAGAAAATGACAGAAGATAAGTACCACTCGGCCCATCTTGTCTGCCCATTGTTTTGTTAACCTATGGTAACCTTAAACCCTATTTGATCCCGTATTCTTTATAAGGATATTCTTATGTCTATCCCAATTATGTTTAAACTGCTTTACTGTATTAGCCTCTACCACCTCTGATGGAAGACTATTCCATTTATTCACTACCCTTTCTGTGAAATTTCTAAAATTTACTGTGAACCTTATTCCCTCTAGTTTCACTGCATGTTCTTATGTTCTAGTACTTCTCTTCCTTTGAAGAATGTTTCCCTCCTGTACCTTGTTAAAACTCTTCATATATTTGAAAGTTTCTATCATGTCCCCCCTTTTCCTTCTCTGCTCCAAACTATACATATTAAGTTCTTTTAGTCTTTCCGGGTAAGTTTTGTGGTGTAGGCCATGAACCAATGTAGTTGCCCTTCATTGTACAGTTTCGAATATATTTATATCCTTCTGGAGATATGGCCTCCAGAATTGAACACAGTATTGTAGATGAGGCCGTATCAATGACCTGTACAGTGACATTGTTACGTCATTCCTTCTGCTACTGATTCCTCTCCCTATGCAATCAAGCATCTGGCTTGCCTTCTTCCTAGATCCCTTTCCATTATAGTGCCATTAATACTATATTTAGACCCTGCAATCTTATTGGTCAGCATCACTATTTAAGACAGGGAGGGCTTAGCCTGTCTGCCGGTTATAGCTTCAGTGCCCCTGTTTGCTGACCTGCTACAGCTTGTCCCTGAGACTCTGTTACTTTTGACTGCCTTTGTTGTGACCTCTGGCTGATTACTGGATTCTGCTTGTTCACTAGTTGCCCTGACCTTTGCCTGATTGTTGGATTCTGCTTGTCTGCTAGTTGCCTTGGACCTCGGCTTATCCTCGGACTATCCTGGACTCAGTCCTGTCTCCAGGTATGCTCCTACTACCCGCGCTGCGGTTGCCAAACATAACTTCCTACTACTTAGAGTTAAGACTTGTGGGCATCTGAGTACGTGTGAGCAAGACTTTAAGACCTTGACTGCCTGTTCTAGAAGTTCATATTGCTTTTGTAGCATTGTATTCAAATGTATAATTGTTAACCACCCAAGAGTCAGCAATATCATTTCAATTATATGCAACTATATACAACAACAAATATTACAACTTTTAAATAACTCTTAATATCTCTAGGATGTATTGTTAAAGATACATGGATTTAGGAGCGGTGGTAGTCATTACTGCGAAGACCATCATTCCGACAACACTAGGAGCATCAGGAAAATTGTGAATGCTCTAATTCTAACATTGAGAAAATACAGACTTTGTAAAAAAGTGGCAGACAAGAATTCCGGCAAGAGAACATACTGCCACTGATATGCACATCCCTTTAAATTGCGATAGTTACACTGCTATAAACGGGTCAACGCGAGGACCCTAAAGCCAAATAATTATTCTGTCTGGGAAAGCCTCAAACCATAACATTCTCTAATTTGTTATTAGCCAAGTCCCAGCGTGGTCATAATAGAGACATTCAGTTTAGTACAAAATGACACTGTGATTGATGAGTGGGTTTTACAAAGACTGGCAACAATGTAATAGTTTTCTGTAAAAGGTTTGTAAACATTAATAATTGCTGGGTTTCTTGTTTCAAGCCTCAGTTTCGGCTACTTTTGTCCAAGGAAAAGTATCTATTTAGATATAAATATTAATCAAAATTAAATTTGAACTCTTTGTACAATGAGTATGATTTTTTTGTACAGAGTGAAATAAAGAAGAAGAGAATGATAGCAATAAAAAGGTGCCCATACACAGGCAGATCTTGCCACTCTGAAGCCCAGAGAAACAGCATTATATGTCAGTTCCTATCAACATCTGAAACATACCATAAGATTCTATTGATGTTTGCTGCTTAAAGAATTACATTTTTATGCTACTGTTAAATGTAAGTGAATATGTTTATATAAATCTGTTATTAAATGATAATGCTAAACATATGTTTGAATTTGGTGTAAAACTAACCATGCATGTATCAGTAAATATATTTAGTGCTCATTTCATTAAAAAAATACATACAATAAGTTTGATTTATTTTTTTCTTATGCTTTCTGTAACAGGTAATCTCTCTTTTGTTATTTCTGTTGAAAAAGTTTACTTTAAGCTTATCATATATTTTAATTCACCAGAGACACATCAAAAAATGTGCATGTGTTCAGCTGTGTAACCAATTAGTTTACATATGATCACTTTGCGATCAGTGAAACCCTTTAAGGAGCTTCTTGTATAGATTTAGGCAGAGTGTAAATGTTA